>NC_077229.1:225592556-225845056 GCF_027887165.1 Monodelphis domestica
AAGTGGAACCTGGTCCAGGCCAAGAGCTAGAAATCTGGGTAGCAAAATGGCCTGATTTGCTATATGGATATATGTTTCCTAACTACATCTCCATCTCATGGCTATTTCAAAGGAACCTGAACAATCAAGAACTTGGATTATTAGGTTAGAAATACTTTTTATGAATACCAAGTGCCCTTTTGAAATGTACTTTCCTTCTATTATTTAGAATTTAGGAAGATGAACGGGACCTAGTTAAACAACCATTTTAATGCTCCAGAGTACCCCCAAAGAATTTCACAAAGTTTTCAGTTTGGAACCATCAGGTAGTAACTCTTTGGGCAGAGGCAGTCTTGGCAAAACAGAGCCAGACACTAGGCCTCTTTTTATGGGGAGGAAAATGTTGGCCAAAGTACCAGGGTTAACCCAATCCCTTTCAAAAAAATGTCATGCAGGCTTTAACTTCCACCTGGCCCGTCACCAGAGCTCCATGCACAGCTTTTGAATTCAGGTTGGCTCAGTGCTTATGCTTTTAATCCAAACAGTACAGACACATGAAACCGATTAACAACCATGCAGGAAGAAGTGGCCTCACTCTGTTTTCAATCATCTTTGGATGAAGAGGATGACTCTAACATTCTCCAGGGTCTGAGTCTTCCTCGGTACCCCAGAAAACTTCTGTGCCAGGCATGATCTTCTGGAAGGAAAGCTTCAGGAATTTTACCAGCTGATCTGAAGGCTATATAATGGTAAACACTCCCCCCCCCCCAACTCCAAAGATTAGAGAGGCTTTTTTTTTTAATGATACCAGGGTCATACTTATGTATAACCAGTGCTATATGGTATGACTTTAGGACTGTAAGGAAAACCTTTAGCCCTCACACTTGCTCCCAAACTCCATCAGTTGATTTTAGAAATTCCATCAAAACCATCTACATTTTCTCCCTTTATTTTAAGGTTGTGATCTTTGTTCAAAAGGAAACATCCTTGGAAGGCATAATGCTAATTGCATCAGGGCAATTTTTAATAGGAAAGTAAGGAAAAGAAAGCAAGAAAAGAACTGAGGAAAGTAGAAGGCTTAATTATCATGTTAGTATCATGTCAAACTCCCCGGTCTCTCATGTCATGGACCTTCTCAACTCCCAAGATCTTTATCTCCATCCTACTTCACCAGCAACCAAGGAAGTCCTCACCCTTTAGATTTTATCATGCACCCCAAACTATTCTATGATAATCTTGAAATTTGAATTTCATCAGTCTCCTGTTCTCTGTCTTACTCTTCATATGCCCACTCTTTTTTTCCAGCCTGCTGAATTCCAGTCTTAAATCAACAGACGATTGTAAAACATCTCCAAACAGAACAGTATCTCAGATTCAACATGTTAAAAAAAAAATTCACTCCTTCTTAAGTATGAAACTTCTTCCATATTATCTCTATAACATCCCTTAAATACATCCAGATTCTAGTTCAGGTCCTTATTACCTCTTGTCTAGGCTATTGCTCCATGCCCTTAATTAGATTCCTAGGGTTTCTCTCTCTCTCTCTCTCTCTCTCTCTCTCTCTCTCTCTCTCTCTCTCTCTCTCTCTCTCTCTCTCTCTCTCTCTCTCTTTCTCTCTCTCTCTCTCTCTCTCCTCCTCACAGTTGCCAAAAATAAACATCTATCTGACTATATCATTTCTCTGATCAAAAGTCTCTGATGGCTCTCTATTGCTCATCACACTAGTTTTGTCTTCTCTAGATTCAAATTATGTGTATATCCTATAATCCCCCCAATAGAATGTAAGTGCCTTGGAAAAATAACTGTTTTAGATTTGCCTTTGTCTTCTCATCTAGTACCTCACACATAGTAGGTACTTAATAAATGCTTGTCAGATGGGGTTGGATTGGAATTATCGACTTGGGATCACATTTACCATTTGCATCTCAGTGTCTCTGCAGGAATCTTCCATCTCTCAATAAGCTTTCTACCTCGGGTCACCATTCATTTGGTACAATATTTCTATCTTTGATAACTTATCCTTTTCTCCAAATGAATGAGTTCTTACTTTTTTGTTCCTCTACCTGAGGATATCACTGCTGGCAAACTATCTTGTTTTGACCAGACTGGCCTATAGGCACCTCAAATGAAGACCTGTCCATCTGAACCCCTGGGGCTAGACTGAACAGCAGAAACATGATGATTTATCAGTTTTATAATTTATCTTGATATGCTCAACTTTGGAAGATGCAGTAGAATGAGTTCATGCAAACCAGCTGCATTTGAAATTCACCACAGTGACCAAGCTGGGGTTCCCACTTCATGCCCCATAGATAAAACAGAGCTCCAGAGGCTTGAAAAGTCAAGCAGCTTCACCTTCCCAGAGCAGACAAGTCCCATATTATTGTTACAAAACCAATCAGGGTGGTTGGCTCATTTATTCTGCATTAAGCCAAAGGCCAGAGAATAGATTCTCTGTCCTTTCTGCTGAATTTCCCAGAGTTGAGACCTCAGCCGACCTTAAACTGACTAATATGAAATGCTGATCAATAGATATCCGCCAAGATAATTATCTCTTCCCACAGTATTCCCTGGTGCCTGGGGACCAGAGGACTGCTAAGGCTTCCCCTTTATGATCAGAGAGCTCTTGCCCACAGAGCTCCCTAAGGCACATCACACCACACATCAGGAGGCTTTGTAAAGCAGTGTCCATGACTTAATTGGAGAAGTATGTGTGCTTTGGCATTGGCTAGCATGGGGCTGAAGTTGGCATCAGCTGCTGGAAGGCTGAAGCCTTCTTCTTCCACATGTTCAAAGTTCAATCAATACTGTGCCCTCAGTGGTAGCATTTTGACATGAAGCAAGACTTGGGGTGGGCTGGGTGGAGAGAAGGAAGGTCAGCGGAGGTTATTACTTGGGATACCCAACTGATAGGCTGGGAGGCCAGCAGAATCCCTAAGCCCTCAGGACTTGTTTCCCAATGTGTAGTGTTGGGTGTTGCTCTTTTAGACACTTCAGCAACACCCTGGGAAAGGGTGGGAAAAAAAGTGAGAATAGAGGCAGAGAGACATCCATATGGAAACATGATAAATTTTGCCAAAGGCCATTTAAGTTTTTCCTCTGTCTTACAAACTTAAAACCAGGTAGACTAAGTGTAAAATTTAATGCCTAGGTTTTGTGGGACCAGTTTTCAACAGCTCATCCCTAGGAAGGTACCTTTTGGCAGGAGAGACTAACGCCATCCTGGGGCGTTGGCTAGCAAGTGACTCATATGAAAAGGTCCCACCTACTGATTCATTGTCATCTCTTCCTTTGTACCAGAGGCCAGAGAAGTCCTCTCTTTCCTAAAGACTGACCCAATCTGACCTAAGCTCATCTATAGTTTCAATAACACCACAAAATTGCTGGCATTCATTTTGGTCACCCCCACATTCTTGATTATTCAATTAATGTTTTGCCAATCCATGAACCAATTGAGTGTCAAATGAATGAATGAATGAATGAAAAATGAATCTCTCTATCAGGTACCAAGTAACTTGTTTTGAGGAATATAAAGAAGCATAAGACCTTGCCTTCAGGAAGTCTCCAGTCTAGCTGTAGAGACAAGACATATGGATATAAAGTGGAGGGGTAGAATGTCATCTTACATTGGTTCTCTATGCTCACTTGAGGCAAAGTTAAAGAGCTTTATAATCTGTCATCCCATGACTCACGTATGGCCCTATGCATATTCTGAGGTGGGGATGGACATAAATGAGGTGGGTTTTTAGTACCCACAGTTTTTCTTTCTTTGCCCTTTCCCATTTCCGTGCTTCAGTGCAATTCAATTACAAAAATATCATTAGCTATTTAACCCCAGACAAATCATTTAGCCTCTTTGGATCCCAGTTGCTTTATCTATGGAATGAGGGACTTGGGCTCAATGACCTGCCATGTCCCTTCTAGCCCTTAAATCTACAGTCTTATGATCTTCAGTGCCAACTACATGCTAGGTGCTTGGTATCCTCCAAGACAGAGGTCAGATTCAAGGGAAAAATGCCCTAAGTATCTGACTTTTTAATAGTGGTTGGAGATATCATAGAAGAACAGAGAAGTAAGGACAAGGCCATGTAAGTAGGGGGAAAAAACCCATTATCAATCAGGAGAGTTAGTAAAAGCTTCATGGAGGAAATAGATTTTGAGGTAAGCCTTAAAGGAAGAGAGAAGGATTCTGAGAAGCTAAGCTGAGAAATAAGTATGTGCCAAGGGTAGGGTTGGCTTCTGTGAATGCAGTGAGGTGAAATATGGGATGGGAAGTCTGGGAACAGCTTGTAATCCAGGTTGACTGGAGCAGAGAGTAAGCAGAGAAAAGTAATATAAACAAAGTAAAACCAGGAAGCCAGATGGCAAAGGGTCTTAAAAGTCAAGCTAAGGAGTTTAAATTTTACCCTGGAGGAAATAGACAGTCAGTGAAGGTTTTTGAGTAGGGGAGTGACATGGCCACTCCCCTGTAGGTGGAGGTAGATTAGTCATCAGCCAGGGGAAAAAAGAAGAGATTGAATATGAGAAAGGAATAATGCAAAATATCTTTAATACCCTATGGAATGGGGTCCAGAGAGATAGTATTATTGAATTAGGGATAGTAGGAAACACAGAAAAACACCAGGTAGCAGATCAAAAAAGATTGAAATGAATTTTTCACTGATGAAATTTTTTGGATAGAAGGCACTTTCAAATACATGGTCATATATAGATGTCATACTCCTTTCAGTCTAAATACCTTGGTAGCTTTAGGACCCAACAGAAACCTTGGTATGACATTTCTGGTCTTTCTTTTCATTTTCTCTCTGTTTTTCAAATCCCTGAGTGATAGAAGGATAGTGTGATGAAATCTGAGTCAATAGTGAGGGGAGGCCAGATCACCCATCATAGTTCTTTCAGAATGGTGTGGTAGATAGAACTGTGCCTTTGGAGTCAGAGGACATTGGTTCAAATCCTATCTTTGCTACTTCCTGCCTCTGTGAATTTTGTATGGGTTGTTTAGCTTCTTCTCAAAGCCTCAGTTTTTTCATCTGTAAAATAAGTTGGACTAAATGACCTCCAAGGTCCCTTGCAGCTCCAAATCTAATGATTCTTACCTTCAATTATTTCTTAAAATTAATGGAATTATTTTGATCACCCAGACCAAAAAAAAAAACTTCACAGTCATTTTGGACTCCTTAAACTCCTGTAGTGCCCACCTCCAAGCCATTAAAAAATCATCTATATTTCAGGGCCTCTTGGATATGCCTCATCCTTTCCATTTCTAAACATATTACCCTAGTTTTAGGCCCTCATCAACTTACACTTAGATTATTCCAACAGTCTTCCAGCAAGTCTTTTTACCTCCAGGATCTCCTCTTTCCAATCCACTGACACACAGCTGCTACAATAATCTTCATCAAATGCCTTTTTTTTTTTATCATGTTACTACCTTTCTCAAGAACCTATAAAAATTCTCTTCAAATTTGATATGGTAAATGAAAGCCAGAGCCTAAAAGTCAAGGTTCTCCAATAAATGAAGCTGTTATTGGACCATCTGATTTCTTATTTTCCTCCTATAGCCAATTCCCCTTGCTTGACTTACCCAGCACATTCAACAACAATTATGTATTGCTTACTGTATGCAAGTCACTATGCTAAAGGAGCTATAGGTTCAGAAACTAAATTGAAGGGGCATCTAGGTGGCTAAGTGGATAGAGCTCCAAGTCTGGAGTTGGGAGGACTTGGGTTCATATCTGGTCTTGGATACTTCATTGCTGTATGATCCTGGGCAAGTCACAGTCTCTGTCTAACTAGCTCTTGCCTCGCTGTCTAGGAGTTGTTCCTAAAACGGAAAGTAAGGGTTAAAAAACAAAACAGAACAGAACCCCAAAACAATTAAAACCATCTCTCACTACAGAGGTCTAACATTCTGGTGGTGAAAGTTGGGAAGAGTGATGATCACAAAGCTTATGCAAAACAATTTCAAGGAGACTAGAACATTAGCAATAGGGAAGAGGAGAGATTAGGAAAGTTCTTATAAGGAACAGCATCAGAGAATGCTTTGAAAGTAGCTCAGGATTCTAAGAGGACAAAGTGATAGAAGAGCGCATTGTAGACAAAGGGAAACACTAATAGAAATATTGTCAGTCAAATCAAATCATAAAACATTTGTGGGCAGTTCAGTGGCTGAGTGGATAGAAAACCAAGATTGAGGATGGGAGGTCCTGGGTTAAATTTGGCCTCAGATACTTCCTAGCCGTGTGATTCTGGGCAACTCAGTTAACCCCAATTGCCTAATGCCTTGTTGGCACCATGGCAGAGGGGGCTGCTCTGCTTCCCTTCTCTACCACATCTGAGGACATTTCTCACATCATCTACTTCTCTACCCAACAGTCCAATAGGAGCACTTTCTCTTTCCCTTGTCTGGGGCATTGGGGGGGGGGGGGGAGAGATGGCTCATATGCAACATGAGGGTGTAGTTTGGGCACTCAGACTCTAAAAGATTCACCATCATTGGCTTACTGCTCTTCTGGCTTAGAATCAATATTGGTTCTAAAACAAAAGGTAAGGGTTTAAAAAACTAAAATGTTATGCTAAGCACAAATAAAGATAAAAAACAATGGAATACAGTACTATGAATAAGGAAAAGCTAGTATGTCAGTTTTAGTGGAAAGAAGAAAGGATTTAGAGGAACAACATGAAATCACAAGAAAGGTAGTTGATGGTTAGACAGTGGTCATGCCAACAAAATTATATGTCATATCACCTTTAAAACCCAAGCCAAAACACTTCCTCTCAAAAGCTTTATGCAGTGACCCTTCCCGACTCTTCATCTTTTCTTTCAAGAAGTTCTCAATTTGTGATTCTCATTCTCCAAAGGAATAGGAGACATTGGTTAAGAAGGTAGCAGGAATATTTGATGAATAATTATTATATCCAACTGAAATATCCAAGAAACTCTAGATTGACTTGTAACCAGTGAAATCACAGAATTGTTGGTTTAACCTTAGAGAAAAATAATTTCTTTATTTTTATATCTGAAGTGTATACACATGGTAAACTCCAGAATCTCTTTCCTTTTATATGAGATAGTGGGTACAAGAATTTTTACTGAAAAACCAAGCAATATGGGACTTGAAAAAGGCTGAGAACCTCTGCTCCATTTGGTGTTTGCTCAGCCTTAGACATTCAATTTATATAATGAATAGTATTTCCACTTCTTTGCAAATATTTCCTTTGGTCCTTCAAGAGTGAGGTGTTCAATCCCTCAGCTCAGCTTAAATATATACATAAATATCCTGAGGGTTCCTGATTCTTTTGTTATCTCCTTCTGGTCCAATGTAGCCTTGGGCATATGTTAAGCACTTTCTAATCACAACTGACTTAAACACTTATTTTTATTTTTTTAAGAATTTAAGTTTATTTATTTAATTAATTGATTTAAAATATTTTCTCATGGTTCCATGATTCATGTTCTTTCCCTCACCTCCTTCCACCCCCCTCCTGTAGCCAATGAGTGATTCCACTGGCTTTTACATGTGTCATTGATCAAGACCTATTTCCATATTATTGATATTTGCACTAGGGTGATCATTTACAGTCTACATCCCCAATGATATCCCCATTGACCTATGTGATCAAGGAAATGTTAAACAAACATTTATTAAGACCCTATAATGTGCCCAGGTCTGTAGATAAAAAGAAAGGCAAAAATAGTTCCTGCCCTCAAGGAGTATACATTCTAAAGGATGAGGGAACACATAAACAAACAAATAAATAATGGAATGAATGAATGAATGAATGAATGAATGAATAAGAAGCACTAGCTGCTAAGGGAAACTGGGAAAGCCAAAGACAAAAAGTGAAATTTGAGCTGAATATGAAGGACTCCAAAGAAATACAAAGAAGGATGAGATAGGGTATAGAATTCCAAGCATGAGAGGTAGCCATTGAAAAGATATAGAGATGCATTATGGGTGTCATGATTAAGGACTAGTAAATAGGCCATTTACATCACAGAGTGTCTGAAGGAAGTAAAGTATAAAAATATCCAGATTATGAGGTGCTTTAAAAACCAAATAACAGGCTTTATATTTAATCATGGAGATAATATTTGATGCTGGAGGATTTTATATTTGAAACTGAAGATTCAGCCAAAGTAACCCATTGAGCAGAAGGCAATATAGTTAAGAGTTATGTTTTATAAAAGTCCCCTTGACAATGGGGTGGATGATGGATTGGAGTGGGGAGGGTCTTGAAACAGGGAGTAGTATAGTTAAATGGTCATTTCAGTCATCCAGAAGAAAATGATGAGGGCTTAGACTAGGTTGGCTTATTATTTTGATATTAAGGGCAAATGCAAATCAAGAATTAAAGATATCACTGGGGGGTGGGTGCAGGCCTGGGTACCTGGGAGGAGCATGTTGTCCTTGATAGAAATAAGGAAGTTTAGAAGAGGGAAGAACTTGGGGGAAAAGTAGCACATTCTATTTTGGGCATGCTGAGTTTCATATGCCAGTAGAAATCCAGCTTGAGAAATTTAAAAAGCAGATAGAAATATATGGCTCAAAAAGAGAATCGGGTTGAATATGTATAGATAAACAGAGAAAGATATAACTGCATCTTGAAATCATCTCTATAGCAATGATAATTAAATCCACGGGAGTCAATGAGATCACTGAGTGAGAGAGCATCTCATAAAAAGGGAAGAGGGCCAAAGATAGAGTTCCAGGGGATACCACAGCTGGTAGCCATGCCATGGATGAAGAATCAGTAAAGGAGTCTAAGAAGGAGCCATCAGAGATGTTCCTTTCTGCAGGTGACTTGGTGTTTGATTTCCTCTAGCCACAGAACATTAACAGAGCCTCCAAAGTGAGATCCGGCTTCACTCAAAAGTCTGACCTGAAGATCTGCACTGGAAAATCCAGTGGATGAAGATTGTACCTGATCCAAATCGTTCTATGCAGTTAAAGAGACAGGCTATAGAGAGCATTGATCTGTATTGGATAGATATTACCTCAGTGGCAATATTATTCCTTTACTTTAGATTCCTGTCATTGATCTGCTCTCTGCTGGCTTTTTTTTTCCTATCAGTTCAGACACAACAAATGCAACTCAAGTCAGAAATGAATAGAACTCTGTATATTGATATCACACTTTAAAGTGTGCAAAGTGCTTTTCATGTGTAATTTCATTTGCTTCTCACACCTCTGTAATGGCTACCATTATTATTTCCATTTTGCATGTATGGAAATAGAAGCTAAGAAAGTCAAGGGATTAGCCCAGAGTCACACAGGATCATTGGAAGCAGGATTTGAACTCAGATCTTCCTGACTTCCATGTCTTCTCACTGCCCCATCTAACTGTTTAAGAGAAAGAGCATGGACTAGATTGCACATGGGAAATTGCGCAGTGCTTTGAAATAATTCCAAGCTTCTCCTTGAAACAACCATTATTCTACTGATGATTTTACATAATTGAAAATAATAGAATGCCAACATGTCTGAAGAGTTCAAGAGAAATGCATAGTTAGGCACTAATGTTCAGTCCCTTCAGTTGTGTCTGACTTTTCATGACCCAGTTTGGGGTTTACTTGGCAAAGATACTGGCTGGAATGATCTGACATTTTCTTCTCTATCTCATTTTATAGATAGGGAAACTGAGGCAAAGAGCATTAAGTGACTTGTCCAGGATCACACAGTAAGTAAGTGTCTGAGGCCAGATTTGTATTCAGGAAGATGAGTCTTCCTGACTGTATCCATTGCTCCACCAGCTACCTCACTAATAACTCATTCTAGGCACAACAGATCATAGCATATTTTGAAATATTACACACTAAAGGTAGCATGAAAGATATCATCAAAGAGAAATGTGCCTGTGGGGGGAGGGAAAAAAAAGAAAAGATGGGCCTTTCTTAATCCCCATCCCTCGATCTCTGCTTCCTCAGAGCCCCACTGAATTTTAGATTTGCATCTTTTCTAGTATTAATCATAGCCCACCGTAAGTCACAGCTACAGTCCCGTTCCTCCCACTCATTCATAAGTTCTCCTCTGAGCCAGGACTGGGTCCTTCATCTCTGAGTTCTATCCTTGTCTTGTGTACAACAAGCACTCAGTAAATATTTGTTTAAGTGAATAAATAAAAGCGTCAATGCTGGCTGACTGAGATGGCAGAGCTTCTGTCTAGAAAGAACTCAGCTAATGAAGACAATCCCTCTTGACTAGAAAGCACCCATGTGGCTTTTAAACCAAAGCAACTTGGATTTAATAAAATTACTTCTATTTTTCTTAAACTACACCCACCAGGCAAAATTCTATAAGAATTATCCTAGCGGCAGCAAGGTGTACTAAAGAGAATTGGCCTCCGTGTCCGGAAGAATTGGGTTCAAATCCCACTTTTGAACTGCACTGGCTATGTGACCTTGGGCAAGTGAATTATTCTCTCATTGTTTTAGGCAACTCTCTAGATAACAAACTAGGCAACCAGGTGGTTTAGTGTATAGAGTGCTAGACCTGGAATCAGGAAGACTCAACTTCTTGAGGTCAAATTTGGCCTCACACTTACTAGCTGTGTGACCCTGGGCAAGTCACTTAACCATGTTTGCCTCAGTTTCCTCATCTGTAAAATGAGATGGAGAAGGAAATGGCAAACCACTCTGGTATCTTTGCCAAGAAAACCCCAAATGGGATCACAAAGAGTCACACAGGACTGAAACGATTGAACAACAAAAACATAGATTATAAACTGCAAAACAGTTGTTCTATAGAGCAAGTCACCTCACTGGGAGTATCCTATACTAATGAAATTACAAGTCCAGACCAATAAATTCTGAGACCCTCTCTGTACCTGGCAGGGTTTCAGATACTATAAATATTTTGCTCCAGTCAATCTGAACCCTTTACCAAGAAAATTTAGAATTTGGAAAATAAAAATTGAGGAATTGAGGAACCAATGATCTGCCAAATGAGCAAAGATTAGAATATGGGATTAAGTATGGGAATAAGTATGTGGGATCTTGCTCCTTTCTGTGCCTTGGTTTACTCATCATGCAAAACGAGATTAGGCTCTGAAGTTTCTTCCAGCCTGAAATCTATAATCCTCTGGTCTCCCAGAGACCCAGGTAACTCACAGAGACTATTATAAAATAATCACATGTTGAAAAAAGATAGTTTCCTTGTTAGAGAATTCTCTATGCCAGTAGAACCACATGTATGGACACCCCCTAAAGGAATTTTAGTTTTTTAAAAATAGTTTCATTTTCATTGATCTCTCCAGATTGAACCCTATGTTGCTGCCTCCTTGGTTCTGTCTCTACCTTGCCCATATAAAGTGTTTAATAATTGTCTGTTGTAGCAAATTAAATTAAATTTAAACGAAAGAATACATTGGACTGGTTAGCTGTGTGTTCACTGGACTTCTGAAATCTTCTTTGGAAGATTAGAATTTCTTTTTGTCCATCATATCATTTGTTGTCTAACATTCAGACAAGACTCGTAGCTCCGGTCTGGATGGATTAAATAGAGCCGAATGAATTCCAAAGCAATAATATTGCAAAGATCCTAGAAGTTGGGGGAAAAGGTGAAGGGCAACAAAGGAGGGAGGAGGGATACCCCTAAGTGTTGGAATGGCGCCATCTTCTTTTACTGAGCCCAGATTATTTTCCTTGCTGAATAAATCCACAGCTGGTCACCTGTGAATTGGACAAGGGCCCACACACACTTTGTAAAAATACTCGGGTGAACCTTTACTACTGGGGGAAGGGGAAAGAGAGAAGCAGCAAGTGTCATCTGGCAACCGGGCAGGATGCCAATGGAAGTAGGGAGAGGTGGCTGGCTTCTAGACTGATTCTGTGGCACTCAAGCCACTCCCTACTAGTGAGAGGCTTCAAGGGACTTTTCTAAATTCATGTGAGCAATCAAGGCAATTCTGCAAAAACTGAGGAACGTCCTGCAAAATGTAGCTCGAGTAGAAAGAATATACATCTTCGCCCATTAATACTTCCATCATTTCACCCTGTCTCTAAATTCTCTCTATGGAAAAGGTATGGGGAAGTTGTAGCACATCTACAATTGAGCCTTTGAGTTAGAAAGACCAAGTTCTTTTTTACCCTGGGCAAGTCACTAATCTCTGTCACCTAATTAGTTGATGAAGTAGAGAGAGTATCGGATTTGAAATTGGGGATGCAAGTTCAATTACTGCCTCAGACACTTCCTAGTTATGTGCCTCAGCAAGTCACTTAGCTTCTCTCATCTTCAGTTTCTTTTCTGTAAAATGGGGATGATAGCTTCTACAAGGTTGTGGTGAGTCCAAAATTATGTATTTAATAATAAAATAATAAACAATGTAATAAATAAATAAAATTAAATAATAAAAAATTTCTTTTAATTATTTAACATATTTAAAGCATTTTGCAAACCTATACAAATGTTAGTTAGTAGTATTTGGGGGGCTGAGAAGAAAAACGCTGAATTCCTTTGGTAGTTCTGAATTGTGTTTTCCTTGTTCTTATCTGAAGTCTTGGGATGAAAGAGCCATTGTCAAAGTTGGTGCCTTGATCTAGTGGAAAGAGTGCAGACCTCAGAACTGGACATGTGTTTGAATCCTAGCTGTCTGGTTTATAACATGTGAGACTTTTTTGTTTCATTTTTCATTCATGTCTGATTCGTTCTGATCCTATTTGGGGTTTTCTTGTTTGTTTGTTTTTTCTTTAAATTTTTTACTTAAGGGGGCAGCTGGGTAGCTCAGTGGATTGAGAGCCAGGCCTAAAGACAGGAGGTCCTAGGTTTAAATCTGGCCTAAGTCACTTCCTACCTGTGTGACCCTGGACAAGTCACTACACCCCCATTGCCTAGCCCTTACCGCTCTTCTGCCTCAGAACCAATACACAGTATTGATTCCAAGATGGAAGGTAAGCATTTATTTTGAATTTTTTTTACTTAATTAATTAATTTAGAATATTTTTCCATGGTTACATGATTCATGTTTTTTCCCTCCCTTCCTCCCAACCCCCTCCCATAACCAACAAACAATTCCACTGGATTTTACATGCATCATTGATCAAGACCTATTTCCATATTATTATGATTTGCATTAGGATGATTGTTTAGAATCTGTATCTATTTGGGGTTTTCTGGGCAAAGATCTTGGTGGTTTGCTATTTCCTTCCCATGCTCATTTTAGAGAGGAGGAATTGAGACCAACAGGGTTAAGTGACTTGCTCAGAGTAACACTGATAGGAAGTGTCTAAGGCTGGATTTGAACTTACAAAGATAGGTTTTCCCAATTCCAAGCCCAGCTCTATCCATGTTTGATCTGGCTCCCTCAGCTAGGATTCTGCTGCAACCATTACTTATCCAGGCCTTATTTTGCTCATCTATAACTTGGCAGTGGATAGGGAAGCTGGTTTTGACAAGAAGACTTGGAGATAGCCTTTGAGCCCTACCTCTGAAATGCCTGACTTCTCTTCAGTCCTCTCTACACTTTCCATAGAATATTTGCTCCTTATTTTTCCCTGGAAGAACCCTTGGCAACTTGTGAGAATCTCTGGAGCTTCCTTGTAAGTTAGACATGGCAGCTGAACTTCAAATTCAAATCATGCTTTGTTTGCGAGACAACTCTGGTTTGGTAGTTAACAAACTCCACTCACTTCTTTTTATTTCTTAAATTTTTTATTTTTTTTAAACCCTTACCTTCCATCTTGGAATCAATACTGTGTATTGGCTCCAAGGCAGAAGAGTGGTAAGGGCTAGGCAATGGGGGTCAAGCCCAGGGTCACACAGCTGGGAAGTGTCTGAGGTCGGATTTGAACCTAGGACCTCCCATCTCTGGGCCTGGCTCTCAATCCACTGAGCCACCCAGCTGCCCCCTCTGCTCACTTGTGTTGACTTTGATGGCAGGTGAATTTAATCCAGTCTGATCCAATAGACATCTGTTGAGCTGGTAAGAGGGAGAACACAAGCCGAAGTATTGAGGGAGGCAGAGAGAGAAGTAAAACATGTATTGAGGTTGATACTGAGAAGTGGGGAATAGCTTGAGTGCATAAAATCATTAAATTCCACATAATATGATGGAAGGTCTCCAGACTAGGGATCATGAGACTCAGATTCAAATGATGATTTACATTGATGTAGCAATTTAAGCTTTTACAAGTACTTTCTTTACAAACCCCCAAGAAGTGGGTTATGTTGATATTTGCCATTTTCCGGACATCCAAGAAAGTCTAGTAAAATGAAATAACCCATTTGTGGTCATGCAGCTAGAAAAATAACACCAGAAGCAGAATTCAAATTCAGTTTTCCTGATTTCCAATCCAGTGTTCTTTATGCTCCATACACTGTCTTACTGTTGTTTTTTACTAGCTAGGTGGCCTTGAACAATTCACTTTATTTCACATTTCTTGGGTTTACAGCTAATTTATAATTCTCCTTGGAGCCACGGAGTCTTTATGTGACTTGTCTACGGTCCCATCTTGTATGTGAAGAGACAGGACCAGACCCCTTTTGGACTCTGAAGTAAGCTATCTATCACGGTGTGGGATTCAGTCAAGAATATCTGAATTCAAATCCAGTCTGGGCACTAGTTCTGTAGGGCCCTCGTGTGTGTAGGACAAGTTCTGTAACACTGGGCAAGCCAGTCATGTCTCTCTGCCTCAATTTCCTTATCTGAAAAATGAGGATAATAAAAATAATCTCTCCCTGAGTTGTGAGGATCAAATGAGATAAGGTTTGTAAAATGTTCTGTAATACTGAAAGCACTATATAAATACTCGTTGTTATTATGTATCAAAATGACTAAAATTTGGGAGGGTTGAGGAAAGTTTTATTTTCTGATTTTATTCAAATAAAGTGCCTCCCTGATTTCTGGTTCATCTTTACCTTGAATTCTTATGACTGATCTGTTCTCTGCGTGTCCCCGTCTTTGAGCTCAAAGAGTGACCATCTGAAAAATCTCTTCTTTCTCAGAACCTGTGGGATGATGAGAATGTCTCTTCATAGATACAGGTCCAAGAATGGTTACAGAATTATATCAAAGTTGTGGACCTTTTACTCCACAAACTTCACAGTCTTGGAATTAGGGAAAAAGGGAAAACTGAGAGCAAGTTCATAGCCCACTTGGTCTGGCGGCGCACACATATAATCACTCCTACCTACAGGATGGATGAGACTGATGGCTCTCTTGAGCCAGGGACTTCTGAGCTGCAGTGACTTAAATGAATTAGACATCTACACTCAATTATTAATTAATATATTGAGGCTCCAGGAGTAGGGGGGGCATCAACTTGGCCAAATCTAGGTATCAAAGTGGAACAAAAGTTGTGAGTATCCTCCATACTTCCAGCCTGGGCAAGAGAGGGTTCATGCCTTTAAAAAATAAAAATAAATGTAAAAGAACATCATTGCTCATGTGTAGAAATAAGATGCTTTTCAGAATAGAGAGAAAAATGGAAGTCCTATCTTTCTTTGGTCAATTCTTTTCTTCAAGGATTTATATAAAAACTATTAAGTTCATACTAGTGAGATAAGTGTCAGGCCCTTAGCCAGAGACAATGTAGATCTGGGAGAAAAATCCTGATTTGGGCTGTCCAGTGTCCAAATCAGTATCTATATCCCTTCATCTTGCCATAAGGCCAAGAGCCAGCTAACTGCACCCCAGTAAACTTGGCTTCAGACAACTATAGATTAATGACCAAGACTTTGATTTTGGGCAAAATTCTAACAAAGATAAATAAAGTGATAGTCAGGAAACATTCAGAAAACGACAACAAACACAGTCTATTAATAGATATAGGAAAGATTGCTGTAACCAAATCACCAAAAATAAGAGAAGTTCACATTTAAAGAACTTTGGGGTTTACTTTACACTCAAAACATTTTCAGTGATAACAAAAGCTGGAATTAGTCAAACTAAGAGGGACTGCAAAAAGGTAGACATACTTTATGTATTGGCATTGCTCCACTGTTGGTAGAGCTTTAAAATGGTCCAACTATTCCGGAAAGCAATTTGGAACTATTTCCTCAAAACTGGAAAACTGTATATACCCTTTGGGCTAGACATCTCATTGCTAGACATAGATTCCAAAAAGTAAAATAAATAAATAAAAATATATGCCAAAATATTCATAGCAAGACTTTTTTGGTAGAAAAGAACTGAAAATGAAATATATGCTAATCATTTGAGGAATGGATTAATGGATATACAAATAATATTGTTCTATAATAAGAAGCAGTGAATATAAAGACCTCAGAGAAGCCTGGGAAGAATTATTTGGACTGATGTGGAGTGAAATGGGTAGAACCTAGAAAACATGACTAAAAGTGTTAATGGAAAGAACAACAAAAAAAAAAAGAAACTAGATGCTTTTGGAATATAATGACCAAGCTTGGCCTCAGAGAAGACATGAGAAAATGTTCCTGCTTCCTTTTTTATTTTTTTACAGAAGTAGTGGACTATGAAGGTATAACACTCCATATACAACCCTTTCCCTCATATTTTTATTCTTTGTTACAAGGGATGGTTCACTGGTATGGGGGAAAGGGATATATTTGGAAATTAAAGTACAATTTTAAAAATGAATAAAAATCTAAAAACAGCAACAACAACAACGACAAAGAAATAGAATGAGTTGCCCCAGGAAGTAGAAGGTTTGCTCTCATTGGAGGTCTTCAAGCAGAGACTGAATGACTTTTTTTTCCCTCATCTCTGGTTTGGCTGCTGACCTACCCTCAATATCACCCAATTAGACAAAATTTGTTGTTATTGGAGCACAATCTCTGCCAAAAGCAAAACAGCTAAGAAATCCTTGAAATGCTTTCATGAAAATAATATTGTTCTTTTTTTACTTTCTCTTTATTTATTTTAATTTTTTTACTTTTTATTTTTAAAATTGAATCTATTCTCAGGTATCTTGACCCCTTCCTCTCCTCCCTGCACCATAGAAGGCATCACCCAACAAAAATATGACATATAAATTATGTCTTTTTGTGTTTCTATTTATTAGTCCTTTCTCTGGAAGTAGACATTCACAAGTTATTTTTCAAATATTGATTCTGTAATTGAATATAAGGTTCTCTTGGTTCTATTCATTTCATTCTTCATCTAGGTCATTCTAAGTTTTTTGAAAAAATTAACCTGCTCATTATTTCTTTTGACACAGTAGTATTCCATCATAATCCTAGACCACAATTTATTTAGCCATTCTCCAGTTGATGGGCATCCCTTCAATTTCTAGTTCTTTGCCACCACAAAGAGAGCTGCTATAAATAATTTGGAACATTGATGCTCTTTTCCAGATAATATCATCCTATAAGAGGTAAAAAAATGAAAAAAATTAGTACTATTCTGAACCTGTGTCTGATCAAAGGAAGCTAGTCATCCAAGTAGGAGAGGAAGTGGAAGTGATCGATGTAGAAGTCATGAGAGAGGAGAGGAAAGCCTGGCATTTCCCCTAAATCTGGAGATAAGACATTTCAAATAGTTTGCCTTCAATGATTCAAAAGAAAGTCATTTAGAGAGGGATATAAAACTCTCAAGAATAAAATTTTGAAAAAAATAAATGAAAATAATTCCAGTGCACTCCCTAAAGGCAAGATTCTACATAAAGTTGGCACTTAGTAATGGTTTGTTGAATATGTATATTGTTTTGTAGATGTAGAAATTTTAATGACATATCTTGAATTATCTTGTAGGTCCTTATATTTAGAGGCTCTATTTTCTCTTTCTTACTTATCTGTCCTTTGACTCTCTCATGGTTTAATTCAATGTTCACGATGTATCTAGGACTTAATGGATATTTCTGATGATCTCCAGTACAGAATCAAAGGTAGAACAGAGTAGCGGAAAAAATGACTGTATTCATACATGTTTATTAGGTTTTTTCTCCTATACTTATTTGTTACAAGGAAAACATAAAATACTACATACTTATTTGTATAAATATTATAAAATGTAAAAATTTGTACAAATACTATAAAATATAAAATACTATACTTTTTATATAAAATACTATGCTTATATAAAATAGTGTACTTATTTGCTACAAGGAAAGACTTTTTTTGGGAATAAGGAGAAGCTGGTAGAAAGAGAAGAAGGAAGAGGAGGAGCAGGAAGAGGAGAAGAAGAAGGAGAGAGGAGAATTTAAAATCTCCAGAAAGCAACAACTTCAGAAAGGAGCAGAAGAAAACAGGGAAATTTTGTTACTCCCTTATTAAATTTTATATATGTTTAAACTCCCCCAAAATATATTGAACTGAAGTTCACATTTTCTTAAACAATCCTCCCTTTTGTTCTTTGTATATCCGAATATTTTTGTTAGTTGGTAATAGTTAAATTTGTAATAAAAAAGAAATAGGAGATTTAAAATCAGATCTTTTCTATTTACTATCTATATAATCTTAATAAGTCACTTAACCAGTCTATGCCTCAGTTTCCACTTTTTTAAGGTAATATTACTAAAATGTGTGTCTTATTCACTTGGTTTGTTTTGAGTTCCAATTTACATTGGTAAATGTGAGCTTTGTGGCTTGGATGGGAATTTACTGCTCTCTTTAATACCTTAACTCCAATATGGGTCTACCTTCCCAGCCCTCACACCTGTGAATGCCTTTTTCAGCCCAAAGGCAATGATTTCCTTATTGAATAGAGGGGGGTTTCAGGGTGGAAGGGGGGGGTGTAGGGGAACAAGAGAGAGCTGGAAACCAAACGGAGTTCTCTGCAAATTCTCTGCAACAGATCTACTATGTCTAAATAGAATGTAAAGTTTACATATAAATTCTGTAAAACTAAATTCAATTCCTTCTGCTTGCTATGGACTTTTATGCAGCAGGAGCAGGGTATCCTGTTTGGGGATCCCAAATGGCATCTCTCAGATTAGATCTTCAAAGCAAGCAGCAGCAGGATTCTGTTACAAACCTCTCCCAGCTGCCAATCAGCTTCTCCCTGAGAACACCACCAGGCAGCCCTGGGACAACATGCCCCATCTCATCCTACACTGCTGCTTTGTGGAGCCAAAGACAGGGCACTCAATCAGTCCTAATTAATTATGGGCTGGAGTACTTTTCTTTATCTTTTCATAGCTAATGGGGAAACAAAGGAGGTGTGGTCCCCCCAACCAGTACAGTCATTTCTGCTAAGAGGCGGAAGAGGGAGATGGTTATTGTTTTTGTTGGGCTCAGATTGCTTCATAGGATCTCTTGCCCCCTCATTAACAAGCTCTTTCCATTCCAGGGGAGAGCATTGCATGATACTTCTTTCAATTCAAATCTAGGCACAGCCTAGTCATTTTCAATTCAAAGTACCCTGTAGACCAGGGGACCCCAGCAAGGGAAAGAGCTGGGCTCATATGAACCCAGATTCATCCCAGGAAGGCCTCATTCCAAAAGGGGGAGTTAGGTTCAAACGCTTGCGAGTTTGGGTCTATCTCTTCTATCTCTTCCATACACTGTATTCCCCTCCGCCATAGTAATTCCAGAGAAATCTCTAAAACCAGGCTTATGGTTCATGCCTAAAGTTTCCTTAAAAGCATTCCTTCTAAATATATGTGTAATATAGTTATTTGATAGAGGACATCTATTTATCTCCTCCCCCACAGAAATTATTATAAACTAAAACAATTCAAATATGAGAAATAAAGGAATGGAGGAAACATAATGTCTCCTGTAGCCTGCCGTAGACTCTCGAGTCTGTCTCTGGGACTATTGCAATAGCCTTTTAGTGGGTCTCTGCCACTCCAATCTATCCTTCACCCACTTGCCAAAACGAACTTCCCAAAATACAAGTCTGATCATCTCACCCCCTTCCCTATTCAATCAACTCCAATGGTTCCCTTTTACCTCCAAAATTAAATATAAAATCCTGCATTGGCCTTTCATAGCCCTTTGTACCTGGCTTCATCCTTTCTTTCCAACTGTTTTACACCTCCATGTATTCTTTGATCCAGTGACACTTGCTGCTGTACCTCAAGGAAAACAGCATCGCCTAACATAGTCTTTTCACAGGAAGCCCTGCTTGTCTGGAACTCTCCTCCTCATCTCCACTTCCTAACATCCCTAGCTTCCTTCCAATGTCAGCTAATATCTCGCCTTCCCTCTGAGATTATGCCCAATTAATTTTTGATCTTGTCCCCCCACCCCATTAGACTGTGAGCTCCTTGAGAGTAAAGACTCCCCACCCCCCTTTCTTTTTTTTTATGAGCTCCCCTAACCATCCCACTGCTTTTCCACTTCTTTGTTCTGGGATTGCTAATGGGACCACCATCATTATTGTTTGTTTCACTTGACTCTATTCCCTCCATTCCACTCCAAATCCTTGTGACAGTGGTTCAGCTGCCTGAGACCAGCCCTGGGAAGCTTCCTTCCCAGCCCTCCCAGCACCCAAGTTCTCTCTCCCCCATACCACCCACCCCTAGGGTCACAGATCTAGAGTTAAAAGAGAATTCCAAAGCAAGATCATCCAAATCCTTAACATTATAAACAAGGAAACCTAAACCGAGTACAGTTGTGACTTGTCCAAGGTCACAAGTGTCAGAGGAAGGATTAGTCCCACCCTTTTCAAGTCTCTATTCCATTCTTTCCCATCCTTTTCTCATACTCCCCCATTCCATTCTATTACTAACCAATTGCCCTTCATTTTCGAGCCAAGCCTTCCCTCAGAAATCACTTTGTCTATCTTTCATATTTAAGTTCAGTTGAATGTATCTCTCCTTCTTTAGAGGAGAGATGGCTCCATTTTGGTACACGTTTAACAAGCGATTGTTTGAATGAATGAACATGTCTGCTGTACCTACTATGGGCACAGGTTAGGCACTGGCTATTGTGAACCTAATCAGACCTCACTGAATGGAAGAAGATGGCAGGTTCTGCTCAATGACTGCTTTATTGAACAGAGTTGTTTTCTTAAGCCCTTGTCGATGACAATCTTTCTGCAATGTCTTAGCCCACTCTCTGCTTAGTATTTGGCACCTTTTAATTCCTTAAAAGCAGCGAAGGTGACCTTCTGAGCTCTGACTGAATGCAATTGAGCCTCTCTTTGACAATGGGGGACTTTGTTCAGTGCTTTCAAAGGGACGCTGGCTCCATTGTGGAGCCATTCTTTAGAAATCGCTCTTTAGCAACAACCCAACTTCTTTATAAACTGTGCAGCTTTAGCAAAACTGTTTCCCCAAATAACCAGCTGAAATGGGAACTGCTGGTACTTAGTGGGTTAATTCACCCACTCACCTCACCTCGGCTCAAATATCTGGGAGCTTCAGAGAGAGCCATCTGTACATTGGGAGCCAAAGCCCTTTTCGGTTTGATCCTTTTTATCCAGACTATTAGCTCAAATCTCCACTTCTTGTTACATGTATAGACACAGCTCAAGTGTTTGTTTGTATTTAGATAATCCCCTCAGGGGAGGGAGGATTGGCCTTGCTCTTTCTGTGTGTGGTTTCCAGACCCTTCCCTTGGAGGGGGAAGCAACCCAACCCCAGGGGCACATGAACAAATGGCGACCTGGCAGGATATTGCAGGCATTTGTGCTAACCCCTGGATGCCTGCTTCACCAAGGGGAGTACTGAGCCCTAAACACTCCCCACACGCTTAGCTTGAGTGGCAACTTCAATTGGTCTCTTTTCAGAGCAGTTATCTTCTTTGAGGTTCATACATTCACCGACCAATATGATTCTTTACAAAAGGGCTCACTGGACAAATGGTTTTTGATGCCTATGGACTATATGTGTCTGGTGGAGATTGAACAGAGCCAGGGAATACAGTCAGGACATAAATGAAGAGAAAGAGGTCTCTCCAGGTAAGTTGCCATTGATGGGAGCAAAAGAGGGAAAAGGGCCCAAACTGGTACATTTCTACTAAAATCAATAAAGCACAAAGAGGACAAAACAGAATTAAATGTTTCAAAGTCTAGAAACAATCCTAACAAGAGGCAAAGACCATCCTTCTGGAGATCTCACAAAGGAAGCCCAGAAATGCAAACTCATCAATAAGCATGCTTATTGTGTCAGGCATTATGTTACCACAAAATGATTTCTTTGGGGTCAAAGAACTTACCATGGGCAGCCTGGAATTCAGGTCTCTTGACTCCAAGGCCAGTTCTTGGGTTGACCTCATCAGTATCCTTTCTCTTATCCCTTAATGATTAAGCAATCTTCAGAACCCCACCTCCCCAACATTTCCCTACCTTTTCCTTTCCTCTCTTACCTTTGCCTCCTCTCCCCATTGCCTTTGAAATTCTCACCCTGGTTAACCTGATCACTTGGGTTGACCACAGCCAACTGGATCCTCCTCTTTCTTTGCAGCCCAATGGTATGCATGATCCCCAAAGACAGCCTGGGTGAGGGTTCCCCTGCTAAAGGCCCCAGGAGAGTAAAGGCTACTGGCTGGATCACTGCAGGGAGGAGAGGCAATATACAGGAAAGGAAACAAACTTCTAAGTTTGCTGAAGAATTTGATTCCTCTTCCAGATCTCTCTCCCACCTGCCCCATGTATTAGCGTTCCTGTTTAAAATGCCCAGTGCATACACAATACAATAGGGCAGCTAGCTGGCTGAATTCAATTCATCCTTAGACACTTACTAGCTATGTGACCCTGTGCAAACCACTTAACCTTGTTTGCCTCAATTTTCTCATCTGTAAAATGAGCTGGAGAAGGAAAGGGCTAACCACTCCAGCATCTTTGCCAAGAAAATCCCAAATGGAGTCACAAAGAGTTGGTCATGTCTGAACAACAACAAGGCATAATATGGAGGGATTGGGAAAGTATGTGGATAATTTCAGAATAATTTCCACCTTTATTTACCTAGACTAAGTAGGGAAAGAATACCTGACTAGGAATTAGCAGACTGGGTTCTAATTTCAGCTCTGGTCTAGTGGTGTAATCTTGGGCAATTCACTTAAGAGTTATCTCTGAGCCCCACTTTTCTTGGGTGGGAAATTTCAGTTTCTTATTTTGTTCAATTGTTTCCCAAGCTCCTGATGAACCAGACACTATGAAGGAGAAAATTACAGAGGAAATGAAGAAGAATTTAATCAGACAGATTCCCTGCCTTCATGAAACATACTTTTCTAGTCAAGAACATAAGACAAATATAAAAATAAACAAAATGCAAACTAAACCAACAGTTATTTATTAATAAGTACCTACTTCTTTGTGCCAGCCAAGTATCAAATTGCCCCACCTATCTTCTGGACAATCATCATGAAGATTTATTGAGATGGGGCAGCTAGGTGGCTCAGTGGATAGAGCATCAGACCTTGAGACAGGAGGCCCTGGGTTTAAATCTGAACGCAGACACTTCCTAGCTGTGTGACTCTGAGCACGTCACTTAACCCCCATTGCCTAGACCTTACTACTCGTCTACTTAGGAACTGATGGATTCTAAGACAGAAGGCAAGGGTTTAAAAATAAAAGATCAACTGAGATAACTAGCTTTGGAAAACCAGTAGAATGCTAAACTAGCTGGCAATTCAGGCCAAAGTGAATGTTAGTGATTTGGGGACTTAATTTTCCAGATCTTACAGGTCTGGCATGAGAGTATATAAACAGGGACTGGCTGTCGTTCATGGGAGTCTCTGTGGCCTGAAGGAGGCAGAGAACTCAGCCAAAAGCCCAGAATCCTCCAGGCAGGAGGTAGTTTTTGATCTGGAGCATGCAGATAGTTTTCCTTCAGTCCTCTGCTTTGCTCTGGCCCCTGTGGCGAGTGAAATAAATCTACTTTGAGATCTCCAGGGGACAGAGGAGCAATCAATTACAAATAGCAATGATGGTAGGGGGTGAAACTGTGAGCTTGATGAAAGGAATGATAGTTGAAGGAAATAACGGTCAGTAATTGGAATGCCCGGATGAAAAAGCACAGATGGGACATGGCCTGCCCCACAGCCAGGATGTACAGCCATCAGGAAACCGAAATCAGACAGAAAACACTTGGTCTCTCCATCGAATAAGGGAAGAAGATGGAAGACAGCTAGAACTGTGCCCCCAAAGAGTACCTCTTTCAACTAGAATTTACTATTAAAAAACCCATTTTAACCACATTTCTACTTCATCCTGTGTATAGATCATCTTCCCAATGAAATTGTGAGTTCCTTAAGAGCAGGATTTGCCTTTTCCCTTTCTTTGTGGTATTGTTTGGTTATTTCAGTTTTATATGAATCTTCCTGACCTCATTTGGGGTTTTCTTGCCATTTTCTTCTCCAGATCATTTTACAGGTGAGGAAACTGAGGCCAACAGGGTTAGTAACTTTCCCAGGGTCACATAACTATTAAGAATCTGAGACCAGATTTTAACTCAGGTCTTCTTGACTCCAGGCCTGGCATTCTATCTACTGTACCACCTAGCTGCCCATGTCTCTCTTTGTATCCTATTACTTAACACAGGGCTTCGCACAAAGGAGGCAATTAATAAATGTTTATTGATGGACTGACTGCCCAGAGACCGCCCTCAAATGGATAAGGACAAGCAGAGGGGAAACCCATTCCAGGGTCACAAGGGTTTAATCAAATAGCTGGAATATTCATTCAACAACCATTTTTACACACAACTCCTAGGAAGGAAGGCCTTGCCCATGGTATTCAGGGAGATAGAAAGATGAGAAAAGACCTGCCCAGCCACTGCAATCTAGAAAGGGAGTGAATACTTATATACAAATAAACATAAAACAAAGGGGAATCTGTTGTGGGTATAAGAAAGGTAGTGTAAGCCCGGCCAGCTGAGAGTTCAAAAGAGGGAGAGGTCACTACTGGCTGGGAGGATCAGAAAATACTTCTCAGAGAAGGTAGCAATTGGGTTGGGCTTTGAAGGATGGGTTCCATTTCACCTGGCTACGAAGAGAAGGGATGACATTCCAGGGAGAGGGATGGGATGGGTATGAGCACATTCACCTAGACAGGAAAGCAAAGGATGAGTTGTAGCTCGTGTAGACATTGCCTAGTCCAAGGACATGTCTCACTGCCACCATTAATGCACTATTGCTGGCTCCACCTAATGGCATGAACCTGGACAGTGCTGCCTTTCTGGGGACCGTCTCCCTGAGCCAGCTGTGGTAGCTCCTCAGCACTGGCAGCTGAAGGGTGCTCTCCTGTGGAGCATCCACCTCCCCGCCATGTTGTTCTGCCTGATGCCGAGTTTTCATCGCAGCAATTAGTGGTACTAGGTGGGGCTTGCCTCTAGTCCAGCTTGGCAAGAATGGGAGCAGGGAGAGATAAGGCCAGCCAGGCAGGTTGGACTCAGATGAGAAAGGATTTGGAAAGTCAGGCTGCAGAGCTGACACTGAACACTCATTAAGGTGGAGGTGGAGGGTGACCTTTGGAAGCAGAGGGAGAAAAGGAGAAAATGGGGGAGAGAAAGGAGGAGAGAACGATTAAAAAGAGACAGACGAGTTGTACCACAAAACATGAGAAACTTCACATTCAGGAAGACCTCCTCTCTCTTTCTCTCCCTGCACCCTTGAGGAAATTTCACTGAATCTTGCCTTGAAGTTTCAGGACCAAAATCCAGGATGGGCAAGGCTTGCCCCAACTCTCTCCTCCTTCCCCTCTTAGCCCTTCCCTTCTTCTCTTCCCCTTCCTCATTTACTTTTCCTCCTGCTGCCCTATTCATCTCTCTTTTCCTCCTTCCCTCTGTCCTCTGGCTTAAACTCCTGAGGCATTAGGAGCAGGGAAAGGAGCTCCCACCTGGTGCCTGGGGTGGGGAGGAGCTGGAATGCTTGACAGAGCAGGTGGGTTTCCCCCCAGCTTGGGGGAGGGACCTCTTTGGCATCTGCTAATTGAGATTAGCATGCAGTGTGGTCCCCTAAAGGGGTGTAAAAGTGCCATGGCGTGCCTGTCACACTGAGCAGAACAGATCAGGGCTCCGGGTCCTTGATTGATGAGTTTCCTGTCTGAGAGCCCATCCAGCTGCTGGCTCCCCTCCGCTACTGTGGGGAACAGCTTTTTCCTCTGGGGCCCATCAGGGTTGGCCAGGTGTGTCTGAAGGGGAACCTGGAATGCAATGGAATTGAGGCCCCAGACTTTCCTAATCTTCCGGAGAAGCCCAAGGTACAGTAGGCCCTCAGAACTTTTCCTTAGTTCTACCCAAGTGTTCTTTACGTGGCCTTCATTGTCTCTTTTGCATTTGGTTTATTTCTACGTGTCTCTCTTCTTTTACTGGACTATAGTTACCCTGAGTTTCTAGAGCTGATGACCGAATTGGTACCTTGGAGTTCAGAGTTAGGGTCTCCAGTTGTTGAAAATAATAGTGAAGTGTGGCCAAAGACATGGAATCACTTTATGGTGGAAAGAGAATTGGACATGGAAATTATGTATGATCTTCGACAAATTGTGCAAATTGTTTCACCTTTGGGCCAGGCTCCTCTGTTAGAGTTCACTTCTAAAACAACCCAGAGTAATTATCTGAATCCCAATGAGGCTGCAAGGAATACCTCTCCTTCTAGCTGTGACAGTGTAAAATGTATTTGTATGCCCATGGAAGAGGTACCTATCCACAGGGCTTGTCTAAATGGTGCTAGGGCATATGGATGTTTCTGAAACCTTGACCATTACTCTCCAAAGAAAACTAGATTTCTTGCTTTGATGGGAAGCAGAATTTTGTTGTTGTTGAATCATTTTCAGTCCTGTCTGACTCTTTGTGACCCCATATCAGGTTTACTTGACCAAGACAGGAGAAGGTTTGCCATTTCCTTCTCTAGCTCGCTTTACAGATGAACCAAAGCAAACAGGGTTAAATGACTTGCCCAGGGTCACACAGCTAGTGTTTGAAATCAGATTTGAACTCAGGAAGATGAGGCTTCTGAACTCCAAGGCTGGCATTTAATCCACTGTGCCACTTAGGAGCAGAAGAGCCAAAAAGCTAGCCATTCTTCCTGTTTCTGAGAAGGCTACTAGATTAGAATTATATCTGTCCACTTCCTCTAAATATTGCCAGGTTAGAGGTGTTATTTGTAGGTACAGAACAAAACTCTGATCAGTTGGTTGCTAGACCTTAGCTTACACTCACAAGTTTGTCTCCTTTCCTGAATTATACAAAAGACCAACAGAAACAGAGAATTATAAATGAACTCATTTATCCAAACAAATAGAAAATAGTTTCCAGAGTTGTCAGAATTCTTACACTCATGAGCAAGTCCCTTATTCTTTTAGGGGATCAATTTTCTCATCTTTAAAATAGTATTAATACCTGGAGTAGCCATCCAAAAGGCTATTGTAAGGATAAAATGAGGTCATTTATATAAAGTGCTGCATAAGCTCTAAAATGCTATATAAATGGTAGCAATTATTATTCCATCCTCAGACCCAGCATCGTTCCTTGGATCTTATTTTGTTCAAGTCTGCCTTCTCCTTATTTCTGTGTTTTTGACAATACATATATCTTTTACTAATCACATTATCTTAGTGTATGAACTCCATGGGAGCTAGAATCATGCCTACATCAACTTTGTATTCTATATTTGATAAACCTATGAAAAAGTTTATAAAATTGAAGCTTATCCGTCCAATTCAAAGGAGCCTGACATTAGTGGACTTTCTACATCCAGAAAACATGCACCAGTTCGGTGTCCACAAAACATATACTAAATGCCCATTATGTGCCAGACACTTGTATTCTGGCATTTGGAAAGGATATAAAAGGGAATAAAATACAGTTCTTGCCCTCCAAGAGCTTCCAATCTAGTAGGAGGGATACGGAATGATTGACTAAGAAGAAAAACCTCCATAAGGGTCCAGATGAGTGCTGAACTAAATGACTTCTTGGGTCTTTGCCAGCTTTAAAACCCTTAAGACACAGAAATAGAGACAAAGAAACAGAGAGACAAGATGGAAATAGAGGGACAAGATAGAAAGGAAAAGACAGCATGGAGACAGAAAAAGAGAGAGAGGAGAGAGATCACTTTGGGGTGGGAGAACAGAGATAATTTCACTTTAAACAATTTCTACAATCACTGATCAAATGTAGAAGGCTATTCACTGGGGAAACCTGTATGATTGATGAGGTTTGTTACGAAGAAACTACAGGACTGTGGGAAAGTAAAAGTACACCAGAGAGATACAAACCAAGAAACGGCCATACAGGCTTCATATCGAGATGTGTATAGGAAGTCAGGGTGAAGATCTTATTGAATAAAATAATCATTTCAGTAGGGCACTGAAGAATCAGTAGGATTTTCCTAGCAATAGGGAAGGATCTGAGGAAAGACATGGAAGTGGGAAAGCAAGGACAGGCTGAGGGACTAGTAAACCATTGAGCTTGACTGAAGCCAAGGTAGGTGAATCTAAGTTGGTCCTGACATCCAGCAGCGAGGATACAGATGAGTTTCATTGTACAATAAAAAAACCACTCACTAAGTGGAGGGAAGGTGAATCTAAATTCATTAAAAACGTAGGTTAAAAACCAATTCTCTTGGGTTTATTACTTTAAAGAACATGAAGTTACTGAAACCAGCTAAGTGATTCCCAGTACAGGCCAAATTTTGCCTGCTAATAATGAAGAGTAGCTATGAATTATTTTTGATTAGCAGGTTCCATTTGCATGTTGTAAAATTGAGATTTGAACTCTGGACTAATCCCTACAAGCCCTTGCTCCACTTCCCCAAAATGCTTTGTAATCTCACGGGAATTCTGAGGTGGGCTGAGATCAAGGAAG
Organism: Monodelphis domestica; assembly: GCF_027887165.1. Taxonomy (NCBI): domain Eukaryota; kingdom Metazoa; phylum Chordata; class Mammalia; order Didelphimorphia; family Didelphidae; genus Monodelphis; species Monodelphis domestica. Next base: position 225,621,142 of record NC_077229.1, read on the forward strand.
GATTTAAACTGGTGGCAAAGGTTTTTGGGGCTCTTTTTGGACTTCCGTTTTGGAGCAGATGTGGCTCTTTCCATAATGTAGGTGAGGTCTTGTCTAGGCCTCTGGCCTAGGCACATTTTCCTTATCCTGTATTTTCTTTAATCCTTAATCCTTAATCCTTAATAAACCTCTAAAAAATATACTCCTTGCAGAGAGAAACTAATTTCTACCTGCCATAGTCTCTCACCATATCCCTAAATTTTAATCTTTACAATTTGTGTTTCCAAGTAGGTTAGACATGTCCCCTGTATATGAGTACTGGGATTTTTGCTTTCATCCTTCTCTTTGCCTTTTCAATAAGTGGAGGAAATTAATTGTATTCATTCTGAGGTTTGCCTGATGGGACTGAGTAACTGAGAGGAAATACCAGACAGAATGGCAAAGGAGCTCATGAGAAAATAGATCTGACTGTGTGTGTTCAGTGGTGGAGTCATAGCTCACCATCTTGTAGTGAGAGAGAGCAAGAAGAGAGATGGAATGAAAGAGGGGGAAAAAGCAATATAAAATCAGAATTTCAGGAAATGTTCTCATTTTTTCCCCTGTCCTTTCTCCCTCCCCAAGATGGTAGAATAGATTTTTAGACATAGCTAAGTAAGAATTTGTTTCTCTTGGATAAGCATATTTAATATACTTTATTTCATATTTATAGCAATTTTTATGTATTATATTAGTAATGTATTACATTGTTACATATTTTAGAATAAATTATTTTATTCTTCAGATCTAAATGTTATTTTACAGAGCTTTATTATTATAAGTTGTAACCATAAAAGCCGCTTTTTTTTGGAAATAAACAAACAAACAAACTTGTTTTTCAGTTCTTTGTGACCCCATTTGGAGTTGTTGTTGTTTCCCCCCCCCCCAAAGATGCTGGAATGGTTTGCCATTTCCTTCTCCAGCTCATTTTACAGGTGAGGAAACTGAGGGAAACAGGGATGCCTTGGCCAGGATCATACAACAGGTCCTCATACTTGGGAATATAAGTAACTTTGGAACTAGGTTGCATATTCAAGGATTGATTTCTGGTTGGGATTTTTGTTATTATTATTATTTTTTAAATAAAACCTCATTCTAGTATAGTATGAACTGCATTGTTTGCAAATGGGTAGTCAGTCTCAGTGTATTGAAGGTACCATGTATACATACACCATCCCACTTTTCCTAGTGGGGCTTGGGAGTCAAGAGAGTGAGAAAATTCTCCGAGTATGCCTGGTCTGTCTTGCCAGGAAAGAGTCACACAGTATGAATTTGTTTTGCAGATCCTTTCTTCATAGACTGTGCAAAGGCAAACTTCAGTTCATCCCAAATAAGTTGCCTTCAGTTCCATCCGTACTTGGGGCATCCAAGTTAGGAAGGTCTTACTGTCCTGGAAAGCACAGATATCAGAAGCCTTGATGATAAATCCTGCCCTTTGCTGGCCTGATTACTGGATGGAAAACCAAGCACATCCTTAGTCACACACTGAGGGCTGGCCCCAGATTCTAGGCCAGTCTCTTGCTCCCTGTCATTTGGAATGAGATGAATATCTCAGTTTCCTCTGGCTGTTGTGTTTGAAAGGCAACAGGCTGGAAGCTTGACTAATTGTTGGGAGATTCCTGAAGGCCTTATCCCAATGAGGGCTCCTGTCTGTACAGCAGGACAAAACATCGAAGACAACACAATAAAGTAATCAGCACAGATTTCCTGTCAGGATGACGACAGTGACACCAGAGCCTAGGGAGGAAGATTCATTTGCACAGCACATGAAAACTGATACATTTTAACTGTTTTTGATGCTTTTGCAAAAACCATGAAAAATCCTGGCTCTTTACCAGAATCCCTTTGTTATTCCTCCAGGTAAAAAGGAGTCTTGGCAGCTAGAACTGTTTTTCAGCCTCTGTTTGACATTTCCCTTTCCGACTAAAATTGTATAAGGCCTCAAGGCTATGCCAGGTGATCAGGGACTGCCCTGGTGGCTAGACAGGTACATTTTCATTTGAGTGTGGTTATCAGCCTGCCTCCAGCATATAAATATCAACGAAATATAGGATAAATGTGGTGCTGCCTGGAATTTCACAGGATCACAGTATCTCTGAGGTGGAAGGGATTCACCCAACCAGCCCAGTTGTTTAGTCATTTCAATCTTGTCCCACTCTTTGGGACCCCATTTGGGGGCTTTCTCTTTCTTAGAGAGGTTTGCCAATGCTTTCTCCAGATCACTTTTTAAACAACCCAATGATATTTTCTTTTCCTAATTACTTATAACAGCAAAGTTCAACATATGTTTTCCAAAACTATAAGATCCAAATCATCTCCCTCCCTCCTTTTCAGTCCCTCTCTTGGAGATGGTAAGCATTTTATCTCCAGATAATTTTACAGAAGAACTGAGGCAAGCAGGATTAAGTGACTTGCTGAGGATTGCACAGGTAGCTTACTATATCCAAGGCCAGATTTGAACTCATAAAAACGAGTCTTCTTGTTTCCAAGCCCAGTGCTCTCTCCATTGTACCAACTAACAACCCCATGCAGTCCAACCCCTACCTGAATAAAACCCCTCCCTACTAGGTGCCTGACAAGTAGGCATCCATCTACTCTTTGCCTGCAGATATCTATAGCAAGGGGGAAATCACTACTTTTCCCAGATGTTCACTAAGAAGATGTTTTCTCTAATAATGGTGTGTTTTTAGTATTTTATTTTAAAAGAAATCAGCCAAGCATTTAAGTCATGTTTCCTGGTCCACAGTTTGCAAGGCCCATTCTCATCTCTTTCAAACTCATTTGACATTGGCTCAGGAATCACAATTGTCATTTCTTTCAGATCTATAAAATGCACAGCATCTAGACCAGGTGACTCAGGCTCAGAAAGGGCAGGTAGATGCTCTTTTATGATTTCCCTACTTTTTCATTTTAACTCCTATTTTTCTTTCAAAGCCCATTTATTTACAGAAAAAGGCTCCGGCAAAGTATGCATTGAGTGAACTGCCATTGTTCCTTCATCCATTACCAATGTCCCACTATCCCATTCTAACTAAGCACATAAGAAAAACCAAGTGGAGGAAGAATGGCCATTGCCCCAACCAGGCAATATAGTTGGCTAGACAGGCACATAGAGCTGATTCATTAATACATACATCTTGGGCATACCCTGAACATGAGTTGGGTTCAGAATTAAACAGAAGAAAAAGAGGTTGAATTCTTTTGAAAAATTGTACAGAGCTTTCAGTGATTCTGAGCTTTTCCCTGAAACAAAGATCCAGTTTTTAAGTAACAATATTCTTTCAGTTATGCTACATGCTATAAGTCATGGAATATTACAAACTTCTAGGGATAAACTCTAATAGATATAGGGCCATTGAGCCATATGTAACGATCCCTGCATATTAACAAAAAAAACCCCTATATTCATATCATCTTTGTTTTATTGTAGTTTTAATTATTTTGCAAAATATTCCCCAATTATACTTTAATTTGGCTCAGGCTGCACTTGCGAATGTTGTGGGCTACATGAAGCCTATTGGTCTCCTTTGGCACCTTCGATACAGAAGGATATGGTAGCCACCAGTAGGTTCCAACATGTAACTAATCAAAAATTATGGAAGCAGAGTAAGTAAGTAAGTAAGTAAGTCTTTAGTGAGATAAATGACTAGGTGGGCTGGTGGGAGTGAAGGATAACCATTGGACAATCCTCATGTACTACTGGAGTAAGAAAATCTAGTTTCATTTTCTGCTTTTGTGGCTACCTGTGTGACCTAGGCAAATTACTTTAAACTCTCTGGTCTTTAAGCTCCTTATCTAGAAAGTGAGACAGACTTCATGGTCTCCAAGTCCCCTTCCTGCTCTAAAGCTACGATCCCATGAAACTCTTCATAGTAACTAAATGACAAGAAAAAGGTTGGCCAATAAATACCCAGACCTTTACATGACTCCTTTTTTATGCTCTTGCTTAAATGTTTTCTCTTTGTGGCTTCAGAATTTCATTATGAGGCACTCAGGCATAGTTCTTTAGGAGAATTTTAGGCCCTGGGATTTCGACTAAGGCTCTGGAATCTGTTCTCCAAAAATCACATCAGACTCTGAACAAATGAACCTTCCCTATCACAAATTAAAGATGGAATAATCGCCTCCTCTGATCACCAGTTTTTCCTCATTACTGAGAAGCAGGTCAACAATGGCAATTTCCTTCATTTTCTTTCTTTCTTAAAAAAAAAACCCGCACGTTCTGTCTAAGTATTCATTTTAAGATAGAAATGTTGCAAGGACTAGACAATTGGATTTATGATTTGTCCATGGTTACACAGCTAGGAACTATCAAGTTAAATTTGAACCCAGCTCTCTCTGATTCTAGGCTTAGCACTCTCTCCACTCTACTACTTAGCTACACCCTCCTTTCCCCCCTTATTTTCTCCTTTACCTTTTGAAAGAAGAAATTACCATTAAAGCAAGTTATTAACAATTCATGTTATTGCATTCAATCCTTAACTGGTATCTTATTAGTTCTCTATTGTAACCTATAAATAGGAAATCAAAATCCTCTTCTCAGATACGTCTTAACCACTTGTTCACATTTCCAGATGCGCTTTTCTCTTCTGCAGCCCCAGCCATCAATCGAGTGGGAAGGATGGAATACTATCTATGACCCTAAAGTCTTCAGTCTCTTATCCAAATCCCCTTAGTCTTTAGCAATGTATTCTGTATCTTTTTTGGAAGCATCATTTGTACCTACATGAATCACGCAAAGTGCGGTGTTTTCTTTGGCTTTTACCAGGATGTTTTCTGTCCTATTCTGCAATATTAGTGAGTCAGATACTTTGGTACCCCCTCAGCAGGGAGATGCCAGCAACTACTTCTCTTTTACCTTGGATCCCTACTGGATAAGACAGTGGATGAGGATCTACATCATCATTCCTGGGAGCAAAAGTGTTGCCTTCTTCTTTAGAAGAATTTTCCCTTCTTCAGGAAGAATGTTCTACGTATTACTTTGCAACAGATATTTTGTGGTCTTTCCCACTTTTCTCCTTTGTTACGTTATTCTACCTCTTTACCTACTGACACAAGTCAAGATTTCCCTCTTTTTCTTTAGGACCATTGGACCTTTGTTTCCGTTTTCAATTTATGATGTAGGTTTGTTGTTGTTGTTGTTGTTGTTTTACATTGAAGCCCTTCCTCCATTTTCCCCCTTGAATTCTTTCTTTTCTTCTTTTAAAGAAACATTTCATTTTTCCTTACAAATAAATAAAAAGGTGCTCTTTGAGAATATTTACCTTCTCTTCTAGGAAGGAGAACAGTTTGAACTTTGAGCATAAATAAAATGTACTTGACTGTGGCAGAAATACACATAGCATATATTCTGTGAGGTTGTTGTTGCAAAATTGTCTCTGCTCTTATTTCCTAGGAGTAAAATACTCAATTCTGACTTTTCTTCATAGTTGCCTTGTACTTTCCCAGGAAATATGAAGCACCCCAAAATGTGTAAGTGTGTGTGTGTGTATGTGTGCGTGTGCATGAGAGAGATATAGAGAAGACACACACACACACACACAGAGAGAGAGAGAGAGAGAGAGAGAGAGAGAGAGAGAGAGAGATACTGGGGGGAGGGAGGAAGAGAGAGATAATTTATTATATGCTTACTATATGGCAGGCACTGTGCTAAGTGTTGAGGAGAAAATAAAAGAAAACAACAGTCCCCGCCCTCAAGGGGCTTCCATTCTGATGAGGGAATCACATTAAGATATGCTGGAAAAGTGGGGGATGGTGGGTATCTGAGCAGGGTCATGGCAAGGTAATGGCAACAATATGGTGTCCTGGTTACTGGCAAGATAAGGCAAAAATGGGAGCCAAGGGTGATGGTTAGAAAGTGGAGTCATGATGAGGAGATAGCAGGAAGTGCAATAGTTTATAACAAATTATTCAAGCTATTCTAAATTTAAAAAGGGAAAAAAGATGGCAAAATAACTAGATTCATCACTGAATAGTCTGGCTACTTCTTTCCCATGAATATGAAAATAACTTAAAGAGTTCAATAAACAATTAAAATTTTTAAAAATTGTTTCATGGATCTTTCAGTGTAAATCTTCAGTGCCATGACTCTGATGCAATATGTAGAAAAAGCTGATGAGGATGGTAGGGGAGGGTATAGAACATTTTCTACATTAATAAATACTATGCCTTGCTAGTTTGATTTTTACATTTAAAATAAAAATAATTAAAAATTTTAGTTATGGTATATGAATGCTTGTTTTTTTTTCTTTCCTGTGTAGATTACAAAACCAATCTCTTAAATGGGCATGAATCTTACTGAGGGAGATATGTAGTATCCCAAGACCAAGTACAATTTACATTTTATCATGTGCAAACAAGAATATCTGAACAACTTCAGCCTCTACAGATAATCCTTCCATTTGGATCTTGCTTAGTGTATCTTCCTTTATGGTGGCTAATACCTTTGGCAAGATTACTCTCCCTGTTTTAAACCATACTTTTCATATTTATAGAAGATATTGAAAAAAAGTTAATTCTGTTGTTATATCCATCAAGGAATATTGTGTGATCACAACATAACTGGTGACTACTTGTGGGAGGAGCAACTTTAAGCCTGCTCTACCATGTAAAAAAAATTTTTATCAAAAGAGTGCTCTGGTAATAAAAATGGGAAAAATCAAGCAGATGAATGATAAGTATTACCCAGATTATGATGCAGGGATGAGCAATTCACTGTTAACATCTGTCTCAAAAGGACAAGTTAAGCCTAGAAATGAAAAGGCAGAAGAGAGCAGGGAGCCCTATATAGTCTTCTCTGTATTGGAAGTGTGGGAAGGCCTCGTGAAAAAGTCAATTTGTTAAGGGGCTGTGTGCCGAGGGACTTTTTGGGAACCAGTTTGCAAGACTGGATTAAACATATATAGAATCCGCTTCTTCTCCCCCAAGTGCCCTAGTTGTCGACTCGTCATTGCTCTCCAGTCTTCAATTTAGGCCCCAGATATCTTAGGTGTTCCTCATCTCTGAAAGACTTAGGAACTCTGGTCAACACAGTGGAACCAACCCCAGATCAGGAGGACTCATGATGAAACATGCCACTTTTCCTCCCTTCCCCATAAAGAGGTGATATACTCAGAATGCAAATGGAAATATTTACAAATATACACATGCATATATCTCACATATATTGCATATACATAAATTACAGAATTAATATGCATAAAAGGTAGTAATTGAGCTACATTTGGAAAGCAGAGGATTCCGTGAGGTGGAGGAGAGAAGAGAGTGGAAATGCATTCCAGTCATCTGCGATAGCCTAGAGGGAAGATGGAGCATCATATAAGGAACAGAGAGGCCAGTTACTAGTGGACTAAATGTAATTGAATAAGAGAGAGGTTGTTTTATGTTAGAGTTTGAAAAAGTATGTACGTATGCAACCACTCTTTTATATGTGCAGATGTGGGAATGGTCCCAGGTTTTGTCCCCATGAGAACTTAAACAAATGACTTCACCCTTTGGGCTCTCAGTTTCTTCTTCTATAAAACGAAGTTGGATTAGATAATCATTCTGAAATTCCATAATTCTATGATACTGTGAACGTTTCTTCTTAGTGGCAAAGAGTAGAGGCTTTTGGGACTGTAGATAGCAACACAGACTACTTTACAATTGGGCAGACACACAGAATTCTCCTCTGGACCTTTCAGAAGCCAACGAAAAGGCTTCCTTTTGTTCTTTGCATGTAGTTCATATCCCTCGGTGCCACTGTGAGAAACAGAAGACCATGCTCATAGTCAGACTTCCTACCCAAGAGACAAATGTTTCCAGAAAAGAGATGAGTGCAGTATGTCAGCTGTCCTGTGACATCAGAGACTGCATCTTGTCAAGGGGGAAACCTCAGCCAAGAATTTTGTCTCTTCAAATCCTGTGGTCGGAATATCACCTAGAACTCTAGTTGTGCTCCCAGTTCTAGGGAGCAAGAAGTTAGCTAATCCCTTAGTGTATTTCTTGTCAGAGTGGACAGTAGATACTGTCATCCACACCCACACCAGAACAATGAAAACAAAAACTTGGAGCCTAGTTTTTGACTAGTCGACTTCATTGGTCTTAGTAAATGAATTTATCAGGGCTGATTCGAATCAAAATGTTAAAATTTGCCTTTGTTGGTTAAACCTACATATCCTTTTTTCCCCTTTGGAAACATTGTATTCTTCTTTCTCTACACTATTAAAGATGCACACTGAAGTGTGAATGACTAATAATAGTTTGTATGTTATTGTTTCCCAAAGTGGTTACATTTTGACAGCTATCAAAGTTTTCAGTTAGACTTTTATGCTTCAGCTAGGAAGTGAGAAAGGTACATTTTGTGACAACCAACCTACATACTCTGGAGTGTGCTACATTGCTGAAAAAAATTGAGCGGTGTCAAAAATGAGTCTATGCATGGGCATAGAGATCCTTAGGAAACAAAATACATATCCCTTTGCGATTAAGTCAGGAAATATTTTTAAATTAAAAAAAGGGTTTTTTTGTGGGTCTCTGAAAAATGTGTATTCTTCAAATGATAGCCATATTGTTTGAATGAGTTATAAGATCCCCAGTGTCCCAGTTCTATAACTTTTACTTAGATTTCTGTTATCAAAAGTATTGAATAGAGTCACCTTCGAATCCCCAAAGAATTTATTAGGTACCTGAAGATACACGCACACACACACACACACACACACACACAATACATATACACACAGATATACACATGTGTATGTATAGATCAAAATATGTATATATTCTGTATCTATGTCTTTAGATTGATTTATCTAGCTCTCTATGGAACAGAGAGAAGGTTAATTACTAATGGAATGAATGGAATTGAATATGAGAGGAAGTAGTTTGAAAGACAGTGTGTGTGATCTATCTATCTATCTAGTCTAATTTATCTGTCTGTCTGTCCATATGTCTACCTATATGGCACTAGGTAGCGCAGTGGATAGAGCACTGGCAGGAAGACCTGAGTTCAAATCTAGATTCAGACACTTGCTAGCTGTGTAACCTGACAAGTCACTTAATCCTGTTTACCTCAGTTTCCTCATCTATAAAATGAGCTGAAAAAATGGAAATGGAAAATCACTCCAGTATCTTTGTCAAGAAGCCCCCAAATGGGGTAACAAAGAGTCAGACAAGAATGAAACAACTAAAATATATTAATAGGTAGTTGGATGGATAGACAGACAGACAGAGATAGATGACAAGACCTGTGACTGTATTATAGGGAACTCTTAGTGAAGAAACTCCCTCCACCATGCAGACCAAGAGCTGTTCTACAAATGAGATTCTTAAATAATTGCCTTAGCTAATTTGGTATTAGGTTTCTTGGCCAGAGTCAATATATTAGATGTAGGACTTGATCCAAGGTATAGAGTCTATGCCATGCTGCCTCTCATATCTAAATATATAGAGAAAAATAGGGAATGATCATGTCATTTTTTAATCCTTATATTCCATCTTAGAATCAATATTATATATCAGTTCTCAGGCAGACAAGTGAAAGGGCTAGGAAATGGGGGTTAAGTGAATTGTCCAGGGTCACACAGCTAGGAAGCTTTTGAGGTCAGAGTTGAACCCAGGACCTCCCATCTCCAGGCCTGGCTCTTTATCCACTGAGCCACCTAATTGCCCCATGTCATTTCTTTTAAAAGAATTATTCTAAACTTAATCCTATTAATATTTTCTTACAAATGGATTATAAATGATGAAAAATCAGGGAAAACAAATTCCCACATTGGCCACATCCGAAAGCGCGTGCTTCTGTCTGGATCTTGAATCTTCTCTATTAAGAGATGGGTATGGTAGCATGCTTTATCTTTGGTCTACTGGAATTGTGGCTGGTCATTGCCACTAAAGTTCTCAAATCTTTCAGTGTTGTTGGGTATTTCCCTTAAGGAGGCATTAATGCTCTATATTCACTGTGTATTTCTGCTCAGTTCACTCTGCATTAACTCATATAAGTGCTCCCAGCATTCTCGAAAATCATCCCTTTTGTCATTTTTTATAGTACAATAATATTCCATTTCATTTATATACCATAAGTTGACTAGACATTTTCCAAGAGCCCCCTTTAATTTCCAGTTCATTGCTATAATAAAAAAGAGCCACTATAAGTATTTTTGTACATATTGGTGTTTTTCCTCTCTCTTTGATCTCTCTGGGGACACAGGCCTAGTAGCAGTTTTATTGGGTCAAACAGCATTTTACTGAATTTTCATGTATAGCTCCAAATTACTTTCAAGAATGGCTGCACCAATTCACAGCTCAAACAAAGGTACACAATAACTTGCTGGTTGGCTACAGGGTGTGGGGGAGGAGGGGAAGAGGAAGGAGGGGAGGGGAAGAACCATGGAAAAATATTCTAAATCAATTAATTAAATAAACTTTTTTAAAAAGTACATGATAACCCTGAATTTACTGGAAATACCTCGAGCCCGTCTCCATTACATCCAATATAAGTTCTTGATTTAGGTAGATACTCTTATAACTATATTAAGGAAAGATTCATTCATTCCCATTCATTTTAATGTTTGATTTCTAACAGAAATGAGTGTGGAATTTTTGTCAAAAGCTTTGAATTTGGGTTTGTGCTTGGGTCAGCCTCTGCTCTTTTCCATCCCCTTAGACGGTGAACACAGGCCCTGCTTGTTCATAGATGCTGTAGGACTATACCTTTCCTTCAACAGGAATTCCTAGGTTTTTACTCAATTGCCTGGTGGTTCAACTTGGGGTTTGGCCTCAGCCCCTTTTCTTTCTCCTCCCTAAATAGAAGCCGAGGTTCCATTTCTTGTGACTCTGATAAGCTCCAATGAGGGATAAAGAAGAGGTCGAGTGGCTTGACCAGAGGAACAATAGAAATGGCAGAAAATGAAGAATACTAAAGGGCCACATCAATTCTTTCTATAGTAGTAAAGTCAGGGACTGTAATTTGATTGTGAGACAAGAAATAGGTCCTACAGTTCCCAGAAATAAGATTTAAATCTTGAATCTTCATTTATTCAATTAATCAATAGACATTTATTATATACCTACTGTATACCAAGTGTTGGGCAGAGAGAAAAGACAGTGCCTACAATCTAATGGGGAAACAAATGCAAACAAATATAATCAATGCAAACCATATGTGGGATAAATAGGAAATAATTAATTGAGGTGAGGCAGTGGAATTAAGAGACATTGGGGAAGGCTCCTTGCAGGTAGAAAGGTTGGATTTTAGTTGGAACTTAAAGGAAGCCAGGGAGGTCAGTAGTCAGAGCAGAGGCCATTCATCTTGGGCGGGGCTACAGTGAGAGAAAATGCCAGAATCTGAGAAAAGAAGTATCTTGTTCTACGTCCAGATGTGAAATCTACTTATTTAAACAACACCCAAATATAATCTTACTATGTCCTCCTATCCACTTTTTTCTCTTTTCTTAAAACAGAAGGGTTACTACTAGAGTGGAGTGATTTAATAAAAATAAATCCATTAACCTTAGATTATAGCTTCATGTTGGCAAAACTGTGGTACATGTGCCAGAGCAAGCTGGTGGAGGCTGCTCCCTTTCCCCTCTCCATGTGAACCTGAAGACATTTCACACATCACCTCTCCCTCTGCTTAGCAGCCCAATGGGAACACTTCTTTCCTCCCCTTTCTGGGGTAAGGCAGGGGCTCACAAGTGGTGTGATGGTTGCAATTTGGGTACTCAATCTCGAAAAGGTTTGACATCACTGCTGTAGCTGATTTAGGGTCATAAGACTTAGGTTCATTTCCCATCTGTGTGATCCTAGAGAATTCATTTTTCTCTTCTGTAAAATGAGAGGATTGGACTAGATGGCCTCTTCCAGCCAATGGTGATTCAGTGCTGTACAATATAACACAGCCATCCACAAAATGCAAAGCCTGAATTAGCCCTTTTTGGAAAGGACCTTTAAAAGTTCAGATTTGAAAATTGCTCTGGTCCCAAAGAGTCAGAAAGACAAGGCAAAAATGTTAAAGGCTCCCCCAATTCAGCCACAGTCAGATACCACAGTGAAAAGATCCAATGACTAGAGTCTGGGGACCAGGGTTCTAAACTCTATTTACCACTAACTAGTTAGCTTTCTCACTTTGAGCAAATCACATAACTATTCTGAGCCTCTGTTTCCTCATGTGTACAAAGAGGACCCTAAGGCCATAATGGGTAGAAGGAATTCTCAGCTTTTTGTGGGGGATGTGGAGGAAAAAGGGAGTGGAGGAAATAATAAGCTAATGATCTTCTCCATAAGTTAAGAAAGCACCTTTAGTGAAAGGCCCATAATGACATTTGTGGGAAAAGTGTTTTCATTGGTGAACCTGGTGTCTTTTGTTTGAATCCAATGAGAAGTTTGATTTCTTATTTTTGTCAAATTTTTCCTCCAGTTATTCAACTGTGATATGGAGTAGCCCAATAGACTGTTATTTGGAAGTTCCAATGGCACCTTCAAAATGTCTTAAACCATGGACTTTTTCAAAGGCTTCATCTTGATGAGGGAATCTAGAATAGTGAGACAGAGGCAGACAAAGTCAGAGAGGGACATGAAAAAAGACAGATAGACAGAGACATGGACACAAAGAGACAATGCCAGAGAGGAACAAGACAGAGACAGATAGAGACAGAGAGCCCATAGTGCATGGAGGATTTGCTCCCCGTTTGGGGTTTTGATTATGAGTGAATATTACATCATCCTAGAATTCATTTGATTTTCCTTTGAAATAAGGATCTTTGAACAAAAGGTATTTCTTATAGATTCATTGAAATGCAGACAACAAACCAAAGTTGTTTTAGGGGTAAACTCTAATGAGATGTATCAAAGATTCCACCCAACAGCCATCTTACCATACTTATCTTAACTTCCCACTTCCTTCTTTTGGGTAATAACCTTCTTTTACTTATTCTAATTGTCACTACTTTATCCCCTCTCAACCCAATGGAGAGAAATTTCTCTTTTTAAATCTTTAATTAGACACAAAGAGAGACATTCTCCTTACTTGACAGTCACTCAATACTGTTTAGGATATACCACCTAATTGGATAAAATGGAAGCTACCATTGACTCAGGAGTACAAAGGCACCTTGAAGAGGCCAACAGTTGTTGGGTTTGTGTGTAGAGAGGATGAGAATGGGTCTTACCAAAGTCTGGTGACAAGGAATCTTCCAGGTGTTTAACAAATTTTAACCTGTATCTTTGAAGTTTCCCAATGGATCATTTAGAACAAGCTATTGCAGACAAGCACAGTTGCTTATGAAATGCCTTATAGATTCCAAAATTTTAGCCAGATAAAGTTAAACTGATACCCTCTTTTCCCTGAAGGAAACAAAAACAAAAAACAAAAATACCAAAAATCATATCTTGCTGTAAGTAGATGTGTGGGCATTTCCTTGAAGATATGATATGGAGACCAAGGTAAGGTCTTTGGAGACAGAATATATTTTTGGATACCATCTCTGACACTAGCTGGGTAATACATTTAACCTCCCTGGGTCTCACTTTTCCCATCTAAAAAATGGGGGAATTGGATTAGATATACTCTGAGATTCCTCCTAATTCTAGATCTATGATCCTATGACTTTCAAAAAACAAGCCCCAAAAGTACATGAAAACTAAGAAAATAGGTTAAGGTAAAACCACATAGAAATGGCAAGAGCTGTAATGGCATCTTGGAAAGTTGCCTGATGTTGGAGTAATTGAGAACTGGTTTTTGGTCCCCAGCTCTGCTCCTGGGAATAGTTTCATAACATTAGGTAAATCACTTATTTCTTCTCTCTGGGTCTCAGTTTTCCTCGGCTATAAAATAAACATCATACACCCTATGGTTTCTCAGGTCTCCTTCACCTCTAATGATCAATAATATAATATGGTTTCAAGGGTGTCGGATATAAAATTCACTTTCTAAATTTAAAAGCATTTTTAAGGAATGTAGAATGCAAATATTGATCTTTCTGAAAGAAAAGATTTAAAAGAAACAAATGACCTCTCTCCAACTAAACCCACTTTCAAACAAAGTTTCTACCATGTTCTTTGTTGACAAGAAAAGAACCTATGGTTCCCTCACCTAAGTCTAGAACTTGGATTAGTGCTACTGGTCTCTGTTCTCACAATATCATGATCAGATAAGAAGAGAATGAACTTGTCTTAGCAAAGAATTGTAGGAAACTTCCTGAAATTGCCTACCTCAGTCTCTTTCTCTGCTGTTCCCTTTGGGCCATTTGGCATCTAGCATTCTAGGGTTCTGTTAGGTTTTGGTAGGCACTGGGGTCTGGGCAGGCTCCTTCTGAGAGAGTTCCATAGGTATACTGCCTAACAGTACTAGGTGCTCAATAAATTGGCCAATAAGAGAGTAGAGCTCAACCCTCCTCCTTTGTATACTCTCCTCTGTACTTCTCCGTTAATGACTTCTTCCTTTTCTCATGCTGAAAACCAGGCCTTCCAAAGAGTTACTATTCTGCTAAACAGGAGATAGCTCAGTGAAAATGTATGATATCATTGGTTCACTATGACCAAAACTGAGCTTAAGCTGTTGTTGCCACAGAATCTAACAGGAGGAAGAAGGAGAGATTGCTCTTCTAACAGCAATCTACTCCTGGCGCTGCCTGTGAGTCTTGGAATGCCAACCACCATCTCAGAAGAATCAAGATTGGAGGTAGCCCAAAGGGCAATAGAAAAGACAAATGGCAGACATACGTTGGTTGCTGCAAGTGGCCAAATAAATGATCAAGGAGCAAGAAGGGCTGTAAAAGACATCATTTAAGACTTTTATGATGAGTCCTTGAAATACTAGAAGAAACAGAGGAGAACCTCCAGGTCTTTGGGTACATCCTCTGTGGAGAATTTACATAAAGATATAGGCAGGAATAGCTCAGGGTCAGGTGTGTGTGTGTGTGGGGTGCCACATAGGTAGAGAGACTACCTTCCCACTACACATAGGTAGAGAGACTGCCTTCCCATTACACATAGGTAGAGAGACTGCCTTCCCATTACAACTTGGAATCCCCAGATTGCCATCCTCTTGTAACTGGCTCCTGGCATTCTTGCTTTTTCATTAAAAAATGAGAGTGAAGAAGTGAAATTGTGTAGTTGGCTAATGATTAGAAATGATAATTACTTGTGAGGAGTCCACATTTCATGTCTTACTTGGGCACAGCCATGTAATATCTGTCCACCCAAAGTTTCAAATTGGAGGAAATATGGGAGATGGGAAGAAAGAGCGAAATATCTAACAAAGAAGATGTGGTATTTTAAAGGCTGCGTGTGATGTTGTAAAAGTATTGCTGGATTGCATGTGTGCATGTGTGTGGTCAAAGCCTCACCCAGCATATTCCTGAAAGCAAAAATAGTTGGCCTACATTAAAGCCCTGCTCTCTCTTTACTGATGTTTCTGAAGCCCTGAGTGGATCACATCTGAGAACTATCTCATCCATAGATTTCTTTTCTCGGCAGCAGCTTCTTCTCAATGTGGAGAGAAGAGAAAGAAAGGTACCGAATCTTTTGGCAAGAGCCACTCAATTCTATACTAAAATAGTCACATATGCAGATTGTAATAAGTTGCAAACAACCCTCCATGGTTTTTGAAAGGACTTCTGAAATAGATATGCACAATCCATAATAAACAATGTTTACTACAAGACAGAGTTAAGTTTTCAGAATGCTAGAAGGAAGAAAAAAGTAGAATTTATCATGAGAAAATAAAGCACTCTCAGACTAATTTCCAGCAAAAAAAAAATAATATATATAATATATTGCTTTATTGGATCTATTTTCTAACTACAAAGGTAGCTTACACAACTATCCAAGTTTTTACTTTAAAATGGTGGTCTACAGGACATGTTTCATGCAACTCCTATGATGCTAAGTACTTGGTAAATAACTGGGAATAAACAGGTAAGGAATAACATAGCTTGCTAGCAGGAGCAGTAATTGCCCAATATGTACAGACAGCCATATTTCTATTCTCAGCTCTTCACAGTAATGTGCAAATGTTACAAATATGGCTTTTGGGTTCTCCGGTTGGTTGTTTTTTCAGGAAAAAATAAGACATAATTATACAGAAGAATACGTGAAAAGTTGCTTCTTTCTGTAAGAAAGTTCTTCCATTTCATGACACAGCATTTAAGTAGTAATTTACAGCCTCTACCTGAGGGTGTAATACAGGCATGTTCCATAAGGGGGCATTGATTCCTAAGGCACAATATTAAGGTTAAACATCTGTTAATTAAGCCATGCTTTTTTTGTTGTTGTCATTGTTATATGAAATAATAGGTCACTGCTAGTAATAATGTGGAATAAGCTGTCCATTGTACAAAATGCAGTAATAATAAAAGCTAAGCTAACGTATTAGGTGCTCCATTAACATGAACTAATTTGAAAACATCCTATACAGCGCTGCATATTAAAACATTGTTTTTGGTAATATCTTTCTTTCATGAAGCAGAGAGTTTATAAGGCTTCTGTGGAATAATAATCTCATAATTGAACAAATATTTTACACTCCTTTGTAATGGTATTTACACTTAATTTCATCTTTTGCCATTTGGTAAAGAACATGTTCTCTGTACGCATCTTTCCTGGCTTTCTAAAGTGCTTGTTTAACTGCATGAGGCAAGAAAAATGCTTATCTGTTGGTGGGGTGATGGCCCCGCACAGAAGTAGCTGAAAAGTCATATTTGGACTCTGAAATGCATTTCTTAAAAAGGATTTTTGATTATTGCTAAACTTGATGCCCTCGCTGGGCTGAAGGCTGACAATCCCCAACTCTATTATCATTTGTTATACATAAATATATGCCCTATATATGTATGTACATGCAAATGCAAGATCTATCATGTAATAGACAGATATCAATTTTTTGTCCGTTAATCTATTTTGTGCTATTTAACTTACTTGTGCTATGTTTGAAGCTAGATTAAAATAAAAAAAAATCTTAGCATGCTACGATTAACAATCCTACGGTTTACTAGCACAGAGGGGAACAAGGCTATGATGAAAAAGCTGAGATGACAAACTGGAAGGATTCTGAAATGCACTGAATAAGGCAAGAAATCATCAATTACAGCAGAGGAAAAGTTGAAGAACATTTAGGAAACTTCATAGGCTCTCCCTCCATCACCCCTCATGGGCAGTATTCTTTTAATTTAGAAAAGGATTAAGTATAAGAATGAAATCTTTGATAATTTCTACTCCTACAAATACTCATATGGTAGCAAATTCAAAGCTTACTAAGATGCTCTGATGCCATGATCTGGTAAAATAAGGCACTTCCAGTATCAAATTCCAGCCGTGCCAAAGAGATTAAGCCTGGGTCCAACTTATTCTGTTGTCTCCCCATTTCCTCCCATAAAAGGTGCCACCACACAGTTTGTCTCCTCCACATACATCCTCCTCCTTTTTTCTTGAGATGACTTGTTTTTTCTCCAGAAGATCTTTCACTGATGAAGTCAAAGAGCTATTTCTTTTGATAACTCAATAGAAATCTTCAGCTCTCAGCATTCAGTAAGTTGGAAGATCCAAGTGGTACCAGGTAATATATTCAGTTCATTCAGTTAAAAGTCACTTGATGCAGAAGCTGACCTGCCAGCTGCAGAGAAACCATGTGGCTTCTGAACGAGTTCCAATATTGCAAAGCAAGCTATGCATGGACGTTGGTGCTGGAGAGATCGTTTCTTATTATTTCATTTACTACAAGAGAAAAAAAAAAGAAAGAATTATTAGGATGAAGCAATTGCATTGAAATGTTGAAGGAATACCTCTCCAATGGTTTCATTAGGATATGCTCAGTGTGTGAAATGTATGTCATAAAGTTAATAAAAACGTTTTCTTTGACACGTCTTACTTTTTTAAGCCCTTTTACCGTGTTTGGCCAGGACATGCAAAACATTCAACATACTGGGGATTCAGCTCAGCAGATGAAAGTTTAAAATGAAGCCTAATTCTAGAATTTAAATCTTATCCAGCTTTCCCAATCCGACCCCCCCCACCCCCCCGTAGAATAGAAGCCTCTCTTCCCAGTGAGAATACTTTGGGGTTTTCTCTTTTTATCCCCAGTGTGTAGCAGAGTGCCCATTCTGCAGTAAGTCTGTTAATGTTTATGAAATTGAATAGTCTGTAACTCAGTTATTAATTGGCCTTTTTGACATTGCGATGGCATATACAAAGTAGAGGTGCCAGGTGCTAAGCTTGATGCTTGGAAAATGAAATGTTGCTTCTCCAGGACAGGAACACACATGTTGATTTTCCACTGTGCAATATAGAGATTTCATAAGGCATGGTGGTGGCATGTGTGTGTGTGTTTAAAGCTATCAGCTTCTTTGCTATATCTGTCAGCCCATTAATTGTATTTACATACAAGTACTCTCTTGTCTTCCTTACATGCCATATCAAGTAGCCCAGGTGCATTGTGCCCCTTTCCTCTTTCTTGAAGACTGAGGTTGGAAGGAGAAAAAGAACCATCTTTTCAGGATTTGAAGAGAAAGAAAGCATTCATCTCTTTCTCAGCATCAGGCAGTGTGATGGGTGCACTGACACTGAGCGGCTTTCTTTACTCCCGCCTCTTCTTTCATTCTCTTATTTCCCTGTAGATTGTCAAGCTGCACAGTTTCCCACACTCAAACGATGTCCGTTTATCAGCTTGTGATTTTTGGCAGATGGACAGGAAATGACTGAACCTGGCAAAGGCCAGATCCAATGAACTGCACAACATCCCCTCTCTTTCCACCCCACCTCCAGCTACCATCACAGCCAGGCGATTTGCTCTAT
This sequence comes from Monodelphis domestica, assembly GCF_027887165.1. Taxonomy (NCBI): domain Eukaryota; kingdom Metazoa; phylum Chordata; class Mammalia; order Didelphimorphia; family Didelphidae; genus Monodelphis; species Monodelphis domestica. The sequence goes on from NC_077229.1 coordinate 225,639,925, forward strand.
GATAGGGAAAATGCCATCAGTACCACTGTCACTGCCTCTCATTTTCCTAACATTATTTGGGGGTGGGGAGCCCATGTGTACGTCATGGAACTGCCCAAATTTCCCTTTGCCCATGGGCTGGAGTGCAGGCCATCCAGATAAACCTCATGTGTTTTCTGCAGAGGCCCCGGGCTGTCTAAAGTCAACTTCCTGTAGCAATTAGTTGCTGAATACTTCATCACCACCACCCCCAATACTCCCTCTCCAATCTCTTTCAACTCCAGGCCACTTGTAAAAGAATAACAATAATAAAATGTGCACAAGAGAGTCAGGAATTATATCAAATGAGCCTCTGGCAGTTAACTGGCACCATTTTGTAATTGTGAATCCTTGCTAGAAATAGACTTAAACTCTATTGATTCATTCACAAGGTGATAAGAATCAATGAAGTCAACCTTCTTAGCAACTTGCTTGTCTTAAATGCTTATTCTGGGCAAGCTGCTGTTTCCAAGAATATGTTGGAATTACAATCCATTTTATTAAGAAGGAGGGTAGATCTCTGTTGTTTCATAGACTAGTTAACTGTAGCAGATCAAGTCAAGGGATTCCAATATCTTCTGCTTTGCATTCACTTATTCATCGATTTGCTCATTCTCTCTAACTACTAGAACTATCCTAGACACCTGGGTGATTTCCAGAAATGCTAAAGGTGACAAAGAAATATAGAAATAAATAGGTGAATGAAACCATAAATTCCCCCCAAAGATGACATGAGGATAACTTCTTCAGTGTGTAATCCACTAGAAAAGGTTCAGGCCAGCAACTTCTATACTGGGCCACTTCCCATACTCTAATGAGAAGGCCAAAGAATTCACAGGTTAGTGTTCAATACATCCACGTGAAAACAAACAAACAAAAAAAACACAACAACTCCCTCCACAATTTCCCCCCAATTCTCCCCCACAGTACATATGATGTATGTATTTACTTGAAAACTACATGCCTGCATAATCATTTTCTTTACTAACTACCTACCACTGATTAAGTTCACCAATTCCTTTATTTTAATAATATGATACATGATTCAGGAATGTAATACTAAAAGCCCAATATGAGATTATTTTTGAAATGTTACTTCATTTCTCATCCTCTGTCTTGTTTCTAATTACCTACAAATGTGTCCTCTTTCCATTTAATAAGTAATTTATATTGTCAAAGAGCATCATTTCTGGGGATCAATTCCCCAATCCCTGGAGATCACATTGAAGCTATTTTCTCAATGGGATGCAACATTAAATAAATGGGATTTTTGTGTATCAACAGCAATATATTAGCCAGGTCTGGCAAAGATCTATTCTTTATCAGCAGAAAAGCTAGGCCTTTGATGATGGGGAACTAAGTTAGCTAGAAAAGAATCAGAACAAATAAATAGCCTCTATTTATGAAAGTGGAAAGAACGTCTGGGAGATGCTATTAATCCATAGAGTGTCTTTCAATGAAAATTCTCTAAAAGCTGGTGGCTTCAAAATTCAGATCCTGTCTGAAAGTACAGGAACAAACTTTTGAGGTCTCTTCCAATTCTAGCACTCTAGGAATCTCTGCCATCTTTCCCTTTTATGATTTAGACATTTCAATTTCAAATTTGAACCTTATTCTAGTAAGGACAGAGGTTTAAAGGAAGAGAATGAGATGGAAGGAAAAAAAATTGGCTGATCAGGTGCTGAAATTTTTGTCTTGTTAAATAGCTAAGCAGTGACGTACATACAGGGGGAGGGGGGATAACACCTGCTTGAAAAGATGAAAGGGGAAGAAACATCAGAAGTGGGCTTCCCCTTGCTGCCCACTGATGCACCTGAACCTAGAAGGGAATACCCTTAAGTGGGTGTGAGCCGGGAAAAAATCATTCAGCATGTCACTTTGCAGTCTAGGTCCTCCCTGAACCAGAGACTGTGACATGCCACAATGTGGGATCCTCTGTGACTGGTGAATGAACCAATTTTCTCACCATCCATCTCTGTCCATTAGTGCCCCCACTGAGAACTCTGGGAAGGGGAGGGCTCCTTAGAAAGAGAATGGCGTGTGATTTCCAAAGACTTTTGATACTGATAAAATGGCAAAAGTCACTTTTGCCCAAACTGGCAATCTGATGTGTCCAGAGATGCTTATCTACTGATAATCACAACCTGGGGTCAAAATGTCAGCCTGGACATGGTCTACCTGTTTGAGCAACAGGACCATAGGAGACCCATAAGACTACATTTACTCTTGGTTCTCTTTACCATTATTTCTAATTTACTCCATGGGATCGAGAGTCACATCTGGAGCTCACAGCAATCTCTACAAACTATATGTCAAGCACATTTGATGAGAAAGGCCTTGGAAAACTTTTGATCTTCTCCAGAGCCATAAGCCTCAGTAAATGCATGTCGTCTGATTGATGATGGAGCGATAAGCCTACTAACATGAAGGAAAGTATGATCACGATCGCCTTTCCCAGATGGAATAGACACAGAAGACAACTGAGGGATGAGATCACTGCTAAACTGAGAGGAGAGCCCATGACTTCCATTATAACTGAATTATTGCTTTGGAAGATGGTGGGGGTTTCTCTTCTTTCAGTTTGAGGACTGTTTGGACTCCATGCATATAATTGCCACTGGGTGTTCCTTACTTAGTTTTGTTGTATCTTCTGGGGTGGTGGGTGGTGGGGGAGGAGGTGGTTTTCTCTTTTTTGATATGGTTGCTTTTGTAGTTGACACCTACGGCTTCCCACAATGCCTACTATCTACTGATACTTTCCATCTTATTATTCAGCCTTTCCACTGACACAAAATAAAAATACATAGTACTGAGAATTGCAGGTAGCATGTGACCCTCTGTACCTGTCAGAAGTCTGAAAGAGGAACCTTTCCTTTGCTCAACATCAGATGCCACTGCAACAGGATGTGGTGAGCTGTTATACCACAATTTAATTTAATAAGGAGGGTTTTTTCCCTTATATTTAACTTTTCTCTAAAATGCCCTTGCAATGGAAACTGCTTTTTTTCCTTCCTAAAAACTAAGGTCACTGTATGTGGTGGTTTGAATTCCCACTTTAAACTGGGATATTACAGGCACACAGAGACCATACACATGTACAATTTTTAAACCTATTAGGATGTGGACTTTGGGAGGCATTTTGGTCATTTCCTTTAATAGCTTGAGGGGGAAAAAGCAGAATCCTACCTTTTTCTTAATTTACCTCTCTTTGCTACATCTTTGTACTTGCCAGAGAGATTCATTTAAATGTCCCCCTTTCCCCCCTTCATTAGATATAGAGATCTTTTAGTCATTCAGGAAAAAATGTGCTGTCCAAGTATATCAACTAGTTGATTATGAACTCTCTCCTTCTACAGAATTCTCATTTTAAATTGACTGCCTTTCCTTCAGAGTGATTGCCATTTTGAAAAGGTCTTGTTATAACCATGTATTTTAATGAAATATCTCTAAGTCATCCTGTGGATTTTTACTAGGCTGTCTTTTCTAATCACCATACAGAGGGAGCAAGAGGGATCCAAAGGCAGCTGTAGAGTCCAACATTCATTAAAAATATTTTGCTGACTAATGTGTCTGTCATGCTCACCTTGTCCACAAAGCCTCTCTTATTTTTCTAGACCCTGCAGTATGGAAAACAATTTAATGCTTTTCATTTTATTTTTTTAACTAAGGTGTGACTACACATTTATTTATTAGGATTTACAAATCTTTTTATTAGTGGTAATAATAGCTGCCATTTACATCATGCTTTAAGTTATATCACTTGAGCTTTAAAACAACCTTGTGAGTGAGGTGGTTTAAGAGTTATTATTCTCATCTTACAGAGGTGGAAACTGAGGATAAGATTGGTAACTGCCATGGTCACATTGCTCATAGATCTTAGGAGCAAGATTTAAATCCTCCTGATTCCAAGTCTACCACCCTAGTCTACATTTTCTCCCCTTCACCTTTTTCAAAATGATTTCAATGATCCCTCTTCAGATTTTTACAACAGCTCTGTAAATCAGCATTAAAGTATTACTCTTCCCAGTATGTAGATGATGATCTACATTCAAGAACGTTAAGTGGCTCCCCAGAGTTACACAGTTAGAAGTGGAGATTAGGTCTAGAACCCAAGTCACCCGCCTCCTGCTCCAGTGTTTTGTCTCCTACATCATACTACCATCAATCTCAATTAGCACTTGCTGTTCTAAGTATCCTGGGGTCCATGGACTTGTTCTTTTTTAAAAAAAACAAAGGTCAGTTAAGTGGCTCAGTGGATAGAGAGCCTGGCCTGAGGACTAGGGGTTCTGGGTGCAAATCCATGTCATGCTGAGCAAGTTACTTCACCCCAATTGCCTAGCCCTTATAGCTCTTTTGTCTCAGAACTCTTATCGATTTTAATGCAGAAGGTAAGGCTTAAAAACCAAATCCAGGGCAGTATTTATTTCCTTTATAACTTTGTTTTTAATTTTATACATTTAAAAACTTGATTCTGAGAAGGAATCCATGGGGTTCACCAGACTGCCAAAGGGGTCCATGACACAAATAAAGATTAAAGATCTATAGTTTAAAGGAAGTCCACTAGCAAGCATAACCATTATACTGTATTAGAGATGTTAAGTATTTTTTACAGGGCAGTAATAATAATAATAGTAATAAAAAGTTGTGATGCTTAGCCAGACCTGATCTCTTTAACAGTAAATAATGATATATCAATAGATGGTATTATGAAGGAGAAATGTGAATAACACTGTTTACTCCTACACACAGCAGTTGGTGCTTCCTTGTCCCTTCTCACTCTAATCACATCCATCACCTCCCCACATTCAGCCTCCAGACGTTCCTTTGTCTCCTTGGTCCCTGTTATTTTCACCTATAGGTCATTCAGACAGCACTGAGAGTTGGGTGTCTCTGGAGTGAAAAAAAAAAGGGTTGTATGGTTATATTTACTGTTACATTCCTCTCCACACACACACACCACTTCTTTCATTAAAACAAACAAAAAAATATGGTATCCTCAGGCTCTTGCCAGTCAATTCACCTGCATGAGTTTGCTGTATGTGCAGAAGACTCCTTTATAAGGCTAGAGAGAGACAGAGACAGAGACAGACACACACAGAGAAATAGAGACAGACAAACAGAGACAGAGAGACAGACAAAGACAGAGAGAGAGAGAGTAAGGAAAAGGACAAACAACCAAAGAAACCACACAAACCCACGTACTGATAATTTATTTTCCATTTTACACACACACATACACACACACAGAGACTGGACAAGAAATGTCAGCATTTCTTTTGCTTTAAAAATAGTGAAATGAGTTGTGAGCTCGTCAAAGATATCACTACAGATAGCGATGCCGAAGAACTGCTGACAAGGTAGGTCACACAAAGCCAGCTTTTTTTTTTTTCAGCTAGAGAATCATGGAGAACTAGAAGGTGCCTCTGGAGATCATCTAGTCCAAACTCTTCATCTTATAGATGAGCAAACTGATCCACAGAGCTTAAATAATTTGCCTGAAAGTGACACAGGTAGTAAACACCAGAGACAGATTTCAAACCCTAGACATTGAGCTCTATTAGAAGCCAATACTTTTCAATTTAGTCATTTCATTCAGAAGTCTCAAAGACTTTGAGGTCATTGTAATTATTTTGTATTTTGGATGGTGGCAGGGGAGGTGAGAAGGTACAGTAAGATTGCTAAAGGAAATGCTTCTGACCTGGAGCAGTATACTACATCAGAAAGGATACTGACCCCAGAGAATGAGGACCAAGGTTCAAATCTTATTTTATACACATGTGGCCTGGGGCAAGTCATTTAACCCTCTTCAGACTTTGTTTCCTCCCCAATAAAATGAGGAAGTTAGCCTATGTGGCTATGTTCAGCTCCAGCACTACAATGGACCTACCATTCCATACTTTCTCCCAATGCATTTGATTTAATTTAAAAATATGATTCTGAAGTGACATTGTTGGTGCTATTAATGGACCAAATGATATGTAAAGAGTCACTCTGTTATGATTTCTGGACCCAGTTTACTGTGCTTTTTATTATATATAGCTTGTTTTTCCAGGTTCAAGTAAAATTTTATCATCTACTACTCTACTTACTACTCTAAGTCAATAAGATGGTAGTTTACGATTTTATGTTAAGGGATGATGCTAAGGGTTATTATTGCCTTCAAGAGAGATGGGAAGGAATTGCCATTAAAAAAAACCACCCAACCTGGATTAAATTATATCTCACATACATTATTAAGAAACAGGATGTTATGTTAACTACCATAACAAAATTAATTGAAAGGTCTAAGAAACAGTAACCACTAGGAAAGTAGCTATAACATTAAATATGTACTTTTATAAATATATTTTCTGAATTACAGCAGTGGCCAGACTTACCCAGAGAACATAGCAACCTACATAACACTAAATCTATGGTACCACAATTTTATCTTCTATCTATCAAGGACTCCTCTGTCAGTTCACCTAAATTTTCCCCAAGTGGAGGCTAAAAAGAAACAAATTCTGTGATGGAGAAAAACCTAGGAGACCCTAGAGATCCTGGGATCTCACTTTGGGAAATCTGATCTAGCTGGATCTAGAGTTCCAAAGGCAAAAGGCAGGAAGTCAGCATTAATTGTTGAAGTCAAGGAATGCCTACCTTTTCTCTATTGCATTAAAATCTCCAGGCCTACAAGCAAGGAAAAGTGAACTCTGAGTCCTCTGAAATGCATAATTTCCTGCCTAATCAGAGTCCCTAAAATGTGGGTGCATATGCTCAGGCAATTCTACAACTTTCGATGGTGAATATGTGTCAGGAAGATGCTAACAGAGACAGTATCAGCGCAGTGTTGACTGAAAAGGGGCGGAGGGGAGTTTGAAATCTTTCCACCTTTTTTTCCCCCTAACATAACACATCAGAAAAGCATGGAGGAATGTGCAGGCTATCAAAAAACATGAATATTCTGACAACTTTGCTTTTCAAAAAAGACAGAGATTCATGCACCAGCATGACTGGTGGGGGAAGAAAATACCAGTCAAAAAGGAATATGTTGTTCAGGGAAAGGGATGATGCAAGTTTAGTATAGTTGCTGTTCATTTTCGTTAAAAGACACTTTTTAAAAAACAGCCTGGTCTTCCTGTAGATATTTCCTGGCAGCGTTAAATGTGTGGCTGTAGAATGTAAGCTTCCCCATTAGACTGTGAGCACCTTGAAGGCAAGGACTGTTTGATGTATCCCCAAAACTTGGCACAGAGACTAAATACATACAATGCTTAATAAATGCTTGCTGACTGATTAATAAAATGACAAATTAGTTGAGTTCTTATGGTCTGTGCTTATATTGTTACACACGCACTGTGTGCAAGTGGTACATTCAGTCCAGGTTTAATTGGCGGCAGCTTACATGAGAGTGAGTGGGAGTTGCTTTTGTGTCACAAAGGAACATGATTCAGCCTGCTTCACACTCAGAGCAAAACAACCTTTTCCAAACACACACACACACATACACATACACACACATACACATCCCACTCCCAAGCAATAATCAATAAAAAACACATAAACTTAATGGAATAGGAGTCATAATAGAGAGTAGGCAAAGCACGAGTTAGAACCCTTATTTCTGTGAGTTAAATGTGGTCAAAGACACAGAATTACATGGAAAATGGAAACACAGGGGCTTATAAGCAACAGATTAATTCATTTGGTTCAGAAATATTAGCACAGTTATACTCTATATTCAAAGGTTTTCATAGAATGTTCGGAAGGGGGAAAGACCTAGAGATAATGTAGTCTAACTCCCCAACTTCATACACATGAAGAAACTAAGGTTTTGTTACAAGGGAAAGTTTTGGGGCTGGAGATGCATTAGGAAGAAATAATAGCAATATGTTTTTGGTTTGTTTTTTTAAAGAAACAATTGTTAAAATATTGTCTTTTAAATTATGGTAAAATAAAAACTCAAACTATTATCTTTAACACAGTCATGGTCAGCGAGACTCCTACAATATAATCTATAAAAGCCATTTCCTCTCTTTCAGCCTCAGTTTCCTTTTCTATTTAATAATGGGGGGCTTTACTAGATTAAGGTGCTTTCTTACTCTAAATCCTAGGATCTTATATTGTGAAAGTTGATGAGTGCCTTCGAGATTGTTCTTATCTAGTCATCTGATTTTACAGACAAGGATTTAAAATGGTAGGTGTCCTTGCATGTCTCCGCTTCCTATATTCCTGGCTTTCCAAGATTTTGTTTTATATTCTAGCATTCTACTAGCTTTTAGAAAAATAAAGCAAATCCGCTTTGTTCTTTAAATAAAAGCACCAAGCAGGACACAGCACATTTTCTAATTATGACACCACAGGGTCCAAACTTAAATGTTCTTACTCTAAGCCACTCCATTGTGGCACACAGATTCCAAATACTGGAGAGTTTTATATCGTATCCTGAAGAATTTTATTCTGGCAATGGCTGTGGTGCATTTAAATACGGTACAAAAAGGCATGCAAGTACAAAAGAAAATACAAAAATGTTTTCTCCATTTTCTTTTCAATCAGAAAAATGTATAGTTTGTATAGAAAAGCTGGCATGGAAAGAGTTTTGAATCTTAAGATAAGCTTAAAAAAAAAAAGAAAACAACTTTTAAAAGAATGCATCAGAGAAGAAAGGGTCATTTTTCTTCACTTCCACTACTAAAATATAATTATAAACAGATTTACTTTGTCTTTTTAAAAAAGCTGACCTCCAGGAAAGTCAGTGCTATAACTCAAAGGGAAGGAATAATTAGGTGACCAGGTGACATAGGTTTATGAGGAAAGAATGCTAGATTTACAGACAAAGGATTATAGTTTGATTCCTGAGTCTGTTCTTTTCTACATGTGTGACTGTGGTCTAGTCACTTCATTTTTCTAGCTCTCAATTTCCTTAGCAGTAAAATGAAGGATTTGACCTATGACTTATTTCTTTTAAAATAGATAAGAAAAAGTAAAAGCAGAACCAGAAGTTCATTTTTTACTTTATTTTTCATTTATGAGTACAGGTCAAATTCCATTACAATGAATCTAAGATAGTCTTCAAATTATTTTTTGAATTAGAATGTTATTGTATATCATTCTTGGAATAAAGGGGACAGTGGATGGTGGCTGAAAAATAATTTTGTTAAAGGTACCTTTTTACCACAAATACATTTTCTGTCATAAGACTTGATCTATATTTTGACAAATGTACCTTTTCCTTTTCTTGAATATCCGGTTACTCTTCCCCTAACATATTACTGACTATTTGGCTTTGAATTTTTCCATTTGAGGTTATATATTTAGATTAGCTGGGACCTTATTTAAGAGATTACTGTAAAAGTACCATAAGCCTATTTACATATCTTTATGAAGAAATCAAAATTATAAATGACAATGAAGAAAATAAAAAAAGAAAAATGTTTGCTTTGTTATAAGCACACATTTGATTTTTAATACAAAGAAATCTGCTAGTGGGACTTCTTTCCCATTCCTCTCAAAAATCTTTCTTAATTCTTACGGAAAGCTTACCTTACACATTCTCCACCGAATTAACAAGCTCAATTTTAAATATGCATGAGATAACATCAGTCACAATATTATATAGCAACATTAGCATCATTTCTTTCATTCACTCCATTCATTCATTCAGCAAATATATATTGAGCACTTATTATATGTATGGGTGACTTCAGGCTAGGTGGTGGAGGTTTGAAGTACTCTTGTGAAAAAGTAAGGGCCATTTGGCCCTGAGAATATGAATGGTGCTGATATTCTGGAAACACATAGTTCAGACATGAAAGAGGAGCTCAATACAGATCGGAAAAAGAAAAAAAGTTTTATGAAGCAAATGGAAAATGCACTTTCACAAGTTTCATTAAAAAATCAGATCTTGTATTACCTTGAGTGTCCTGGATCTATTGGAAACCTACTTATTTTTATCTTTTTAATCACAATAAGCCACAGCTGTAGGGCTTGCTATTTTTGGAAAGAGAGCAGGAGAGTGGAGCAACTGAGTGACAACAAGTATCAGATTTTTAATAAAACATGATCTTCCCATTTGCATTTTTGGCACTGATGAATAGTATTGTTATACGTGAGTATCAGCCATTAGGACAGAATAATTTTCCTACCTTCAATGCCCATTTTCTTATTTAGCCTGACAACTCCAAATAATGCAAAAATCACATCATTAGAAACATTTTGGAGGGTTAACTAGGAAAAAGATGAGAATGAAGGTCCTCTACCCAAGTGGGATGACAATAGTATACTGTGGGAAAATCTGTCCCAGGATGCCCAATCTCCCTGGTCTATTGGGTCCTTGATCCCATCAAATCACATATGACAAGTAGGTTTATGTTTTCCATACCTGGTCTGTTTTCACATTTGTAATATAGGAGGATTGTTTATTCTCACCAAAAGTCCATTCCTCTTCTATGTAACTGATGAATCAACCAACCAATCAATTAATAAGCAGGTATTTTCTAAAGGGTTATTGGTTAACCATGAAAAAAAAAACTTTTTTTCTTTAAACTCTAAAGTTCTTTCTTGAATCACCCATGAAATTTTTATAGCGCATACAAAACTCCTGATGGACACAAGCTCAATGAGTATGTAAAGTACTTTTCAAATTTTGAAGTCTCTATACTTGTCAGTTATTGTTGTTGCTCTTGTTATTGGCTTCTAAATTAAGCCTCCAATAATTTCTGATGCTAATCTCATTTTTTGGACTGCTGAATCCTAAAATCAAGGAAACTGGGAAAGGAAAGGAATTATAAGACTAATCAAAGTGACCACCTAGGAAAGGCAAAGACAGTTGGAGTCCCATGCCTTCAAATTTGAATCAGTCGCTCAAAGCATCCATCTCTGGGGTCAGGGTAAGGAGAGAAGCTCATTTAGCTAATTTTAGCAGAATGGCAATAGCTCAGCCCTTGTCATCAAGTAGTTGAGAAATCAGTCACTAAGTATTATTTTGACCATCTACTAGGTGTCTAGGACTATACTGGCTCTGTTAGACCATGTTACACAACTGGAGAGCAAATTGACTCAGGGCCTCCCATTCTGGAACCCAGGGGCTTTAGAAGTCATCTGGTCCAAACCCCTCATATTACAAATGACTTAACGTAGCTAATTAGCATCAAATCTCTGCTTAGAGTTTTGGCTTTCATCCCCTCCCGCTAGACCAGGGCTATTTCCACTCCACAAACATGATCCATCATTGTCCTTGACAAAATGAGTAAAAGAATTAATTGATTTATCCATAGTCAAATGTAAGGTGACATTAAAACTTTGTTCAGTCATTTTTCAGTCATGTCTTACTCTTCGTGGCCCCATTTGGGATTTTCTTGGCAAAGATACTAGAGTTGTTTGCCATTTGCTTCTCCAACTTATTTTACAGATGAAGAAACTGAAGCAAACAGGGTTAAATGACTTGCCCAGGATAGCAAAGCTAGTATCTGAAGCTGGATTTGAACTCAGGAAGATGAGTCTTCCTGACTCAAAGTCTGGCACTTTATCCACTTTACCAACTAGTTGCCTCTTAAAACTTTTTTACTCTACTCTAAAGGTTAGACTAGATACAATATGGTGCAGGAAAAAAATAAAGCAGAGAATTTGGTGTTGGAAGACTTAGGGTTGAATCTTGATTCTGTCAACTCACCATCTGTGTAACCATGACACATTCCTTAACCTCTCTGGGTCTCAGGTTCTCCTATCTGTAAAATGAATTGACTTTAGGAGCAGCTAGGTGGCTCAGTGGATAGAAAGTCAGACCTGGAGACTGGTGGTCCTGGGTTCAAATATAGTCTCAGACACTTTCTAGCTAGCTGGGTACCCCTGGACAAGTCACTTAAGCTCAATTGCCTACTCACTTCAGCTCTTCTGCCTTGGAACTGATACTTAGTATAGATTCTAAGACAGAAATAAGGGTTTTTAAAAAATGAGTGAGCTTTGGACACGAAGTCACTTAAGATGTTCAAGTCCTCACATCCATAAAGCCACCTGACATAGTCAGGCCTTATTTCTTTAAGCATCCTATAGCTAAGTAATATCATCTAACATATCTACATATATATTATATTAATTTTTTAATATTGTATTTCCCTATATATTTGGTACATAAAATTTTAATATATTTATATTTTATATATTCTACTTATCTCTATATTTATCAGTTGCTTGTGACCTCCCTCTCCAAATGACCTTGGATTTATTTTGAGTATTCTGTGTATACTTAGATACGTACACATAAAGAATATAAGCTCCTTGGGTGCAGAGACTGTTTTATTTCTGGCTTTGTATTTCCAATCAGTCAACAAGCATTTATTATGCTCTTAATATATGCCAGAAATTGTACTGAGCACTGCAGATTATGGAAGAGTCAAAAATAATTCATGCTCGAAGAGCTTACACCACCAGGCATGTAATAGATGCTTAATAAATGCTTCGCACATAAACACATATGCAAATACATGCACAATATATTTATAATAACCCAATCCTGAAAGATCTATAATATTCATACATACTAAACATACACAATATGTATGCATGTTATCTCAATGTATGACACAAAAGGTAAAATATATATGCATGCATTTTACATATGTGTATAATATATGGGTATGCATACATGCCTGCTATAACAGGATTTCTTCATTTTTTTGTGGCATGGAACCTTTCAGCAGTCAGGTGAAACCTACAGACTCCCATACATTGTTGCCTACATTCACGATATATTTAAACCCTTATCTTCCATATTAGAATCAATACTAAGTATTGGTACCAAGGCAGAGAAAGGTAAGGGCTAGGCAACTGAGGTTCAGTGACTTGCCCAAAGTCACACATCTAGGAAGTATCTGAGGTCAGATTTGAACCCGAGACCTCCCATCTTCAGACATGGCTCTCTATCCACTGAGCCACCTAATTGCTCCTGTATATTCATAATTGAAGGAAATGAAAAATTTTGAAAATTTAATGAAAATAAAGATGTAATTTTTCCCCACCTAAATTCATGAACCTCCTAAAACTTATTCTAGGATCTTTGATGGTCCTTCCACCCTAGGTTAAGAGTCCCTGGACTAGTGTTTCTTAGTATCACTAAAATTAATTTCCATTTTTCTAGAGAGACATGGAAATAGATATACCTTCTTACTCACTATTAGAGGTTTCTCACTTGCATTTATTTGAACCCTCAAGAGAACACCTCTGAAAACTATAGATTGTATTAGGCTTGAAATTCTTGAAATAGCCAAAGGATCCAAGGGCTCTGGGTAGAGAATGGCTTAGATCCTGGGGAGAATCAGTTCCTAAGTGTGTGTGGTGCTCCCAGGGCAAGTAGGAAAAGGAAAACAAGAAGTGGGGGTGGGAGGAACTTAATAAGGAAAATTCATTAGAAAGCTTTATTATATTACCTTGGCTTCCCAAATCACCCAGCTCACAAACAAACTTTAATTCTAGTCACAGGGAAGAGCAGAGATTGTCCCAACAGTAATCCTCTGCTTTAGCTCCTCACCTGGCTGCTTGGGGGAAGGTCACAATTTGTATGGGCTGCCAGTGACACATCTGTAAGAAAACACTCGGAAGCTATGACCACCAACCACCTGCCTGCAGGCACCAATTTGTCTACAATGCATGCATGAAGCAATGATCATAGAAAGTGTTGGCTTCATTGATACAAAATGCTGTGATGAAGAGAGTGGATTAAAATAACTCGGAGAATATTTGATTTTTATGAGTTTTCAGCATTTGTAAAGTGGCATTTTCATGCAGTGCTTTCTAAGCTTGTACAAATATTCGAGCACTGGATCCAGAATCCAAAGAAGCCTGACTTTGAATCTAACCTCAGACATCTACTATAGCTGTGTGGTCATAGGCATAATGTGTCTTGATCTTGTAGGCTCAAAAATGGGAATCATTGGAGATTTAATACCCAACTCACCAGGCTTCTATATTCTAAAGCACCAATTGTTAATTTATAAGAATTGTCTGTGGAGGTGAATTAAATCCCTGTGATGCTGTTCCTTCATCCCTGATATCATTGAAAACTTATAGAGGAGAACTGAAGCCAGGGAATGACAGCGTCAAAGTGTAAAAGTTGAGATAAGAACTAGCATTTTTGGTATCCTTGAATTTGCATAGACCTACAAATACACACCCACATATACATACATACATACATATATTTATATATATATATATGGGATTTTTTTATTCTTTTGTTTATTAATTAATTGAGTTGAACACTATCTTGAATTTTATAAGTATCAAGTATCAACTCCCTAATCCTTCTTGAGTCCAAGACCAGGGCACAGAAGAAGATACAGATACTTTATTCTCATAAGCACTGGTGAGTTTTCCTTTGGCATTTCCTAAGGCTATGGCCAATTCCAGAGAACACAAATGAAGATGAAATCAAATCAGCTAAGTGCCAGAAACTTTTCACTTTTTCCTTCCTTCCCATATACTGATCTAATCAAATGCCAATAGCTCAAAAGAGAAAAAAGAATTAATGGCAGCGAGTCATTGAGCTACTCATTCTTTGAACCTGGAGCTAGAAAACAACCTTAGGTCATTTATTAAGATATCCTGAATGTGTAGATGATACTCAAGGCCAAAAAGACTGAATAACATGCCCAAAGATGCACCTCTTACTAAAAATTCACTCTTTCCTGACTTTCCAAACATACTAAAACTCAAGTATCATATAATTTCAAGAAACTTAATGGCTCCTTTATATTTAATAACAATTTCCTAATGTATTTTAATATCTATGAGATATCTATATATATACATTTATATTCTCATACATATATACTTATATGTTTCTTTTAATCACATATAATTGGAGTTTTACCCAGCTTTAAATAAAATCAGCAGGATAAGTTTATATATCCTCAAATTATCTTTACATGATAACAGTATGCCTCCTCCCACTTCCACTCTAGTGATTACTAAGGATGCTCCAAAATGAGCATCCTTAGTTAGTAGCAAAACTGAGATGAGAACTCAGACTTATTTATCACCAGCTTTGCAATTTCAGGCCAAATTATCTATTCTATGCAAAAAAAATCTAGGTGTTAACTACAAGTAGAAGGAAGTATATATATATATATATATACATGCATATGTGTACAATATAATATGTTTTGGTTATTTCCATTTAAAAGAAAATAAAAAGATTCAATGGAATTTGGAATGGCAACTCCCTCCCCCCTCTCATTTAGTCATACTCTTTCAGTAATGATGACTTGCTGTAGAGTTAAAGGCACCTGAAATGAATAGACGCTTTTTTCTTTCATTCTTAATTTCATCTCAAGGAATACTTTCAAAAAGTTTCTTTTACCCTCTTCTATCCCAATCTATTTCTTCAGTCCAACAAACCATGCCTAGTCTATAACTACCGTAATGTTTAGATAAAGCTATCCAGCAGATGAGTTGTATGGAATAAAGTGCTGAATATTTGGAAAATAAATATTTTTAAAGCAAGGCATGATTCAATACACAATGCCATTTTAAATTATAGCTAGGTTATTTCAAAAGGTTTGTGAGTTCATCACAAGGTTCACCCTCTACTAATACAAACTGTAACTCCCTCTCACCTTCAGAGGCAGTTTCTGTAGCTCCTCAGATAATTAGTTATCTAGTGAACAAATCTCATAATGAACTCTGAACTTTGCCACACTGGTTCTTGAACGATACATACCTATTTCCTGAGCCTGTAACAAAAGCCATTTTGACTTGATGAGACCTATCAGATGTTTTACTCTATTGTCAAAACTTTCTAGAATCCAAGATCAGTCCATGCCACCATGAAGTATCAAAGCATGAAAATAGGTATGCATAGAGCACAGATACTGTGTGCTGGCAGAGCATGCAGCAAATATTACCATTGAACTTTCCTCATTCTCTCAGGGGAAAGGCCAATGATACTGTACCCTAGAGTGTGACCATAAACCCAGGTCTAGTCTCTTATAGAAAGAATGTTAGTGAGGTTAAAGGTGGGTAAAGTTGAGCTTTTATTAGGAAAATCTCGTTACTATCAAGAGACTGAAAGAATTGAGTATAACAGAAAATCTACCCTATATCTTCTTTTTTTCATTTCAACTACCAAAGCTCATATTACCCATAGGAAAAAAAATATTCTGAATCTAAGATCTGGAAGGACTTGGGTTCCTTCAAATCCCAGGCAAAATATAGCGCTATTGGTTAAACTGTCATGTAGTCACAAACTCCCAGTTTTCACTGTGTGCGTGTGTATACATACATATACATACATACACATATATATATATGTATGTAAGAAACAGAAACAAAAACCTGGAAAGCCTAGAGCAATTTAATTCAGAATATGAAAACATGTTGGTTCTGGAATGCTGTGAGAAGGCATGAAGAAAAATTTGTGCACCAATCAAGCTGGTAGGCTACCCTTAGAAAATAAAACATTGAGGGGGGAAAGGGAGAGGAAGGAGAGGGGTTAGAAAAGTACAGGCAAATAAGATAGGTTCCATAATCTTTATGACTTATTGATTTCAAAATGGAAAAATCCAAGATTGAATTTCTATATTGATTATACAATTATTCATCTTTATAGAAGCTTTTCTAACATTGCACATAATGAGCAATTCATCACAGTATATTAGGTGCCATGGACGTTGCATTCGATATAAAGGGGTCATTAAGTTTCTTGTAATTGCACATTACTAGAGCTTTAGTTAGTTCTAAATCAAATCAGCAGGACGTGCACGTATGCGCTCTAATTGACTTTATGTAATAACAGTGTGCCCTCGGTGATTACCAGGGATACTCCAAAATGAGCAGTCTTGTTGAAGCAAATTGCCAGGGATTTTAGAGACTATTTCCCAGTCCATGCTGTGGAGCAGTTCATTTCCAACAATAACCAAGGGGGAAGGTAAGATGAAATCTTACCTGTGTTTTTTTAATGAAAATGAAAAAGGTTCATGGGTGAGCATATGCCAAGTGAGCTCTGTTCCAACCCCCAATTAAAGATTAACCCTGACAGTAAAGTGAAATGAGGAAGAAAAAGAACATACAAAATTTATATGTCAGGTTAAAACAAAAAGGACCTTATGGTTACTGGTATAGTGGCTAGAATGCTGAACTTGGAGGAAGAATTATACTTACATTCTTCCTTAGAGACTTACTAGCAATGTGACCTTAGGCTTGTCCTGTAATTTCTCTTAGTGTCAGTTTCCTCATTTGTAAAGTGGGAATGAAGATAACTGATAGCAAGGGTCATTGTGATGATCAAATGAAATAATATATTTAAAGTGCTTTGCAAACCTTAAGGAGTTATATAAATATGAGGTATAATTATTACCTATTCATGAATTGTTATTGGGAAAAGTTTTTGTATTATCATCCTTTCCCAAATTTTATTTATGGGTAAACTAAATCTGGGACTTTGTTGTTTTCCTGGGAAGTCAATGTTGGGGAATAACATCAGAATGAAAACTTACCTTCTCCAGAATGATTCTTTTTCCTGGCCTCTCCAATCTAAAAGAATATCTTTATCATATTATACAATGTACTATCTGCACAACTCATGTGATAATTAATTACTTATCTTCCAGTGGAAGGCAGGGTAATTTAGTGGCTAGCATGATGGGCTTGGAATCAGAAGACCTGCCTTTTCACCTCTGACATTTACTGTATGGTCTTGGATAAGTCATTTAACCTTTAATCTCTAGTTGCCTCTAGGAATTCTTGGGTGTTGGGCATTAAGTCACAGGCAAATTTCTATACTTGGAGTTCCCCAAAGTGATGAAATAACAAATCCTCCTTATATTTGGGTTTCTTGAGCTATAAAATCATATATCATAGACTCAGCTGAAAAGGACCTCAGGGACCATCTAGTTAAATTCCCCCATTCTTCAGATGAGGAAAATGAAGCTGAGAAAAGTGAAATGAATTGTCCAAGGTCCCATAGTAAGTGGCAGAGTAAGACTTGAATGTAGGTCTGCTGACTCCAAATCTATTACTTTTTCACTTTTCCCTTTTTTCTTTTTCAAAGGTTTAAGTCTTTTATTGTGTGTATGTGTATGTCTGTGTGTAAACATATATAGATCTATATATAATATCTACTCATGTATATATATATATATATACATATATATATATATATATATATATATATACACATACACACACAGACATAGAGCTCCATTCCTAGCTATGCTTCACTTTTGAACTCCCTCCGTTTTATTGTCTACTGATAATTAAATCAGTCCCAGAAAAGGTGTATCAGTCTACTTCTCTGGTTCTTCTTGCCATCACTATGACTTGCTAAACCAAAACACATCTCCCTTCTATGTGGAGTCTTCCCTAGATCAGAATGTAAGCTTCTTATGGTCAGGGATTATCTTGTTTTTGAATTTGTATACACATCATTTAATAAATACTTTTCATTCATTCATTCCCCTTTACTGGACTCAACTCCTTAAGGTCAAGAACCAAGACTCATACTTGTACCCTCAAAGGAAGTACCAAAGGAGTTGTTCAAAACACATTTCTAGATGTGAGTTGCATTTATTCTTTCCATGAGTCTCACTCTTGTAGAATAGCTGAGATTAGTCTAACCTTTTAAACTAGTGACTTCCTAACAGTCTTACTGTGCTCAAACTTTGGCTTATTTCCTCCTATCAGACTGGGACTGGGGTGTCATTTCAAAGCTTTGAGGATCTTTATCTGTTAAATGAAATCTGGTCTCTATAGCAGACCTCCTATATAGTGGAAAGATTGTTTAGAGATACCAATCCACAGAAAATGCCAACAATGGCTGAAAAAAATAAGCATTATTATTATTATGAGTGGTTAATTTTAAAAAGAGGAAATCAGCTAGATTTACATAGGGACCACAAACCAGTCTGATGCATGCTCCTGCTGAGTGAATAGAGGTTTATCTCCAATAGGAGGTGATCAGTGGTATACCTAATGCCTGGTTGTCATCACTACCCAGTTTGGTTGTGAATAGCAACATGCTAGAGGTTTCCAAATGCCAGAATTCACATTTTGCCCTTCCATGTTAAATTTGTATCCTCTATATTGTACATGATTTTTCCTGCTATTAAAGAACCTTTAAACACTCTGAATATTTAAAAATATTATGTGGAAAATGACAGTGTTATCATGGGAAAATATTCTAATCTCACAATATAAAAACTGTTGCTGAGAATGCAACAAGTATTGCCCTCAACTGAAACACTATCATGGTAGACAAACTCTTACTGCTTTTTCGTTTTTAATTGGCAAAGGTCAGAAGAATCCTGCCCCCACCGTGTGCTCTGAGTGAACATCAGTATAATCACTCTGGATTGACATCAGAATACAAATACTCGAAAAAGAGTTTAAATCAGAAACTGAAAGCTCAGCAGTTCCTGAACTCATGTAGGTAACGTTTATTAAGTGCATACTATGTACAATGCTATGCTAAACACTGAACACACAAGCTAAAAGAGAACCCAGTCCCTTGATTCAAAAGAGTTTATGATGGGAGGAGAGGCAGAATAAGTACACAGATAATTACAATACAAGTTTTATAGGGTCTAGTGGAAAAGTCAAATGGATGACAGAAACAGGGAAGAAGAGATTACTTGTGGCTGGAAATTGGGAGAGAGAAGGAGCAAGCAGACAATGTCAAGCAAAGCTTTATGGAATGACATGAGAGAAGAAGCCTTGAAAAAAAGGATTTCAATAGGCAGAGATATGAGGTTAAAACATTCTACGCTGAAGGAATAGAATGAGCAAAGGCTCTCCAATGCAGGAGAGGGTAAGATGATATCGGAGAATATTCTGCTTAGAAGTTTGGATGAACCATAGAGTTCATAAAGAGAAGAAGAGTAGTACAGAACAAGACTGAAAAGAGAGGTTGAAGTAAAAGTCTTTGAATTAGAGACTAAGAAGTTTATCTTATTTGGCAAACAATGCAGAACCATTGAAACTCTCTGAACAGGAGTGACAAGATCAGACCTGTACATCAGAAAGATTACTTTGGCAGAGGTGTGAATATATTGGATAGTGTCAAAACTAGATCCAGGACCAATTCTGTGGCTATTAGTGGGATAGTTTGGAACCAGGTTGGGGTGGCAGGAGAACAAAATAAAAATCTCATGTAATACTATGGAGGCAAAATCCATAGCCCTTACCAATTAATTGGAGAGTGATGGACAGGGAAGTCAAAGATAACTCCATGTCTCAGGAAGGAAACCTTTTGGTCATCTTATAAAACTCTCTCATTTTATAGATAAAGAAACTAAGGCCCAAAGAGTTAAAAATGGTTTGTCTAGGAACAAAGAAGCAGTAAGTAATAGAGCCAGGAATTGAAGCAAGGGCATCTACTTCAAATCCAGCACCTCTGCTGCTATGTTTTGTTTTGTTTTTGAGCCTGAATAACTAGAAATTTGATAGAATGATCACCAGGAAAGGGAAGGTAAGAATAAGGGCAGATTTTCGAGGGAAATATCTTGAATTCAATTTTAGATATTTTATGTTTAAAGAAGTAAGGATTCTGTGTGGAGACATTGAGCAAAGGACAACTGTGTTCTTTTTCTATATTACCTGCCATTTAATAAATGTAGCAATACGGCAGTTAAACAGAATGCTTTGTTAATTGTATGACAAACTAAATTCTAAGTTCATGTTCTGACCTCGTTATGCACATAAACAGCTTTTGCATAGGCCAAATACTAGGTATGAAGTCCATACTGAAAAACCACATTTATTTAGGCATCAGCAGGACACGTTTGAGAACTCCATCTGTAACTTTCGGTCAGAATAATCCATATAGTTTGTCTCTATATCAACAGGATCAGAACTTATATGTTGGGGCTTCCATGGATTGTATTGTTGCCACATAGATAGGATGAAAATTTAGATTTTAGAACTATTTTACAGTTATGTGGACAGGCATGGTCTGATGGAAGCCATTTTGGCAATGATAATGATACCACAATGCTTTCGAATGCATTTATGGTGGACATAAGCATATTTGTTCTCCAAAGGTCATGAACTCAGCTGCCAACTTGGCCTTGAAAGCAGAAGAGAACAGGAAGTAGAAGAGAACAGGAAACCGGATAGAAAAGGAAACGGAACACTTTATAGTATAATTTTAAAAGCTCCTGCTAAAATGACTTTGATCAAAGCCTGTCAAAGCAAAGTTCCAAACTCATCTCTTTATAATGGCAGCCCAGTTAGTTGGTGAAACCAACCACACCTTTGGTAAAATGCTTTTTAACTTTATAAGTTATTATCTAGTTTCCATCTACACATATTTCTGAAAGACTTTGAATCTACATTATCATGGGAGGAAACATTAAAAAGGATGGAAATTTGGCATTTAATCCAATGGAAACCACCGGTTCCATTTCAGTGAGTGAAAAGGATTTATTAAAAAAAAAGAAAAAGAAAAGGAAAAAAGAAAAAAAGAATATCTAACATTGCTATTAATATGAGGATGAAAGATAGGTAGAGATGAGAAATGTAAACAAAATACTGCATGCATTTACCTGTATTTAGACAAAATTCTGAAGACTGGGTCAGACTTGCAATTTTCTTTCAATACCATGTAAACACCTACTTAAGAGCCAGTTTTTATGATAGATGAACATTTTTCAGCTCTTCTCTTAAATTAAAATACAAGCACACACACACAACCAAAACTCATACATACACATCTTGAAAAAAATAAATAGCTTTAGTTTTGCTGCCTTTTTAAAAAAAAATAGTGTGTGGATGACAGACTCTTGGTCAAGACAAACTGCAAATATTTACAGGTGATGGGGAGACACAGTTTCCTCCCTCCAGACTTCAACGCGGTGTCTGCCACATCATTTTATCCATTCAACAATCTTTTTTTTTCTTCAGCCATCTGCCAAGAGGAAATAACTTTGCTGTATTGGGAGTCTGGGAATCCTAGAAAACAATCTTAAATCCATAAAATAATTGAAGTGCACGTTTACTGAGCTGTTCAGTTCGATTCTGATTTTTATTACAATGTCAACAAGAGTTTAATTTGTTTTAAAGTTTAGGTTCTTAAATCTGAGTGATATACGGTAGTTTACGGCTTGCTGGCAACAGCTACTGTGGAAAAAAAATGGAAAGTGCATATAAAGGCGATTCTAAGTTTGACATTGTGAAAGCAGGGAGCGGTGCCAAGAGCAGCAAACAGCATGGCTTTCCCCAGCCTGGCTGACTTTAGGGACTGATCGCTATTGACATCAGTCACTATGGGATACATTTCCCTGCTCTAACAAATCTCATCTGGAGACTGTAATTAAAAAGAAATGTCTTAAAATGCAATTTCTCTCCCTAAAACATTTACAGATGTTAACTAGATCGTTAATGGTGTAAAATGTCCGTGGGCGGACTTCTTCCTTCTTATCTAGTGTGTCAAATATGAAGACTTCTCTTGAAAACCAACATTAGTGAAGAGGGGGAGTAGGAAGAGGAGCATTGTTTTTTTCCAGTGGCTTTTACTTACTGACTCGCAAGAATTCTTCTTCTTTTCTTTTTTTGCTTATCAGTAAAATGAGAAAGTGCTCAGAAGATAGAATAGTGTGTGTTATCATTTTAGACACCTTCTAGAGACAGTTTCATTGTAGTTTGAATGTATTAGATGTTGTTGCAAATCTTTATGCACAGAAGAATTTGAGTAATACATGCTATTCTGAAATTTTTAAAAAGTCACATAAAAATTTCAGCTTTGATAATCCTGTCATATATTTTCTGACAATAATATTTGGATGGGGCTATACTCCTAAACCCAGCTAAAAATATTTCCAGAGACAGACCGGACAAACCTGTAGTAAACCAGTCCATTTTACATGTACGCTGGACAGGAGAGGTTGCAAGAATGGGTGAGCTTTCAGAACGGTTTTTCCCTGGAGACACAAAAGGGGATTTTCTCAGTATGGCTAGAGACTGCAAGACGAATTCTCTGCTTGAACGGACTGCACACGTGTCAGTTCCACCTCTGCAGGACAAGTGAAGTGGAACTTTTCTCGGAGCCAAGTACTTCATGATTTATACAGCCGTATCAAATAACTCCCGAGGACCCTGCGCAAGGTGATGGCTAAAACCTCAGGCCTGACATATGCAGCTGCCCAGACACAGTTGTCTGCTTGCCTTTTGCCTTCCTCCCTGCAACTGGCTTTGATTGGAGCCAGAGCCTTGGGTAAATCACAGGCATCTCTCGATTTTTCTGAGGGCTGAGCTCTCGCTGTTTTCCGGTACCTACTTCCTGCCATATCTAAAACAACAGCAGCTGCTTGGGCCTGATAGAGGGGAGCTCGAGGGCAAAGACTCCCAAAAAAGTGGCCTGGGAAAAGAGGACAGTTATTAGAAGCTGATAACGCCTACATGCATACTCTGCAGCCTCAGATTCACTGTCATTGATGATAGCATGGGGTAGTGGAGGCCCCACTTTCAGAACAAAACAAAATATTGCAATATGCTTATGGAAAAGATAATTCTCAGTGCTTGTGTTGGGATAAAAGCAGGCACTTGACTGAATTTGTCCTATTGTATGAATATCAAACTTTGATTAGCTGGAATCTCCCAGGACCTGATAAGGAGAAGTGTTCTGGGTTATTATCTGGAATTCACTTTCTTTGTCCTTCGTTGTGTGGGAGAAGCCTTACAGTGTGATTTGGCAGCAAGTGGGACCCATGTTTGGGGTCTAAGAAGTAAAAAGCATTAGATGATGAGGGGGCAGGGAAAGGAAAGAAATCCTTCGAATCAAGGACAAAATCTTCCATTGATAGAGTAAAGAAATGACCTCAACAAAGGCCAGGAAATTCAAGTGAACATTCCCACCGAAATTATGTCATTCTCATCATCAGAGGTTTGAACTCTTGGCTTTGCTTTCCAATTAAGAGTTAATACTTACAACCCCTAAAACTAAGTTGTAGGTGATTGTTTTCTGAACATGAGTAATTATTATATAAATCTATAAAGTTAATATTTCAGAAAAGAGACTATCTCTGACTCCTTTGCTATTTCTTCCCAAGTTGTCCCCTCTCCCCTAATGAGGAGGAAATCCAAAATTCATAGGCCATATCTATATGAATAAAATGTAGTTATAAAATTGCATTCGATATGATGCACGCATGTTATATAGGTAGCTAATGATGCTTACTTCTTTGGTAGTTCAGCAAGACCTTGAACAGGCATTCAATGCCTGTTTATCCTCAGAATTAAACTCTCCTAAACTGAAATAAAGTACATTTCTCAGAACCATCCTATGTAGACTGGAACAATGGTGTCAAATATATTGCAGGTAACACTGAAGAAGGTAGCCAATCCAAATTAAAACATAATAGGGAAATATTTAACAAATGAATAAAAACAGAATAGAACATAGATAAGGTTAACATGTGGTTTTCTAAGTCAATATGTAGCTCTCAGGAATCCTTCTATCAGCCACTAACTTTTGTTTTCTTCTGTTCCCCATCTTCAGCTTTCACTTGTGGGTTTTTAAATTAATATTCAATAATTAAGTATTATATTTTATAAAGTTTTATTAATAATAACTAAAGTAAAAGAACTACCTGAACTCAGCCCAGTCACGAGTAAAAAGTGCGGAAGGGGGAGCAGCTACAGAACTTATAAAACAATAACGTGATCACACAAACGTGGAGGTGCAGGAGAGGTAAAAGGGAATTTTGGCAAATACTAAGGGACTTCTGGGGGATGAAGTCCAAAGGTTCAAAATTTCCATTTATACACACTAAACAAAGTTCTTCTCGTTAATGAACAAGACCAGCAAAGGACCTGGCATATTAAGTACACCTACTTTTAATCCTGAATGCTACTACAATTAGGAAGCTTTACAATGGGACAATTATTACCAAATGATTATCAAATGGAAAAGCAGCAGACACCAGGTTCACTGCCTCTAGGACTTATGTTCTCCATTGTCATGGTAGGTGACGATGACTGATGAAGAAATATAAACATTATTCCTCTCTGTAAGTATGAACATGTGGTTGACAAAAGTTTTTTGTAAATTTGTTTTTGCAGTAACAGAGGGCTTAAAGCTAATTTCATGCGACAAGAGAAAGATTATCCAAATTTACAAATACATGAAAGTCATTTAGGTTGGAGGCTAGTTATGGATTAAAAACATTTCAGATGTGAAACTTTTGCTTTTGGACACTTTTTCCATCTCTGAGGTGTTTTCAAAAAATGCAATCTTTGGGCACAACATAAATAAGCTGATGAATTCAAGTTTCCCTTCTGGTTCCAAGAAAACAATATCAGCTGACTGCACTGAAACCAACCCTTGTATGTCTGTACTTCTATCAACTTTCTTATATCACCAAGACACCCAGTTCTTTGAATTTTAATAAGCATGAACACACTCTGATAAGGTAAAAAGCTTCACTGGGTCATTACTCCCTACTCCCTGGCTTGACATGCAAAATTTGTCAATAAAAGTGAGACGCAGGGAGCCTCTATCTTTGTTCAATCACTCTCATTGGTGAGAAAGAAATATCCATGGGTGATGATGGCTCCTGGTATAGGAGAAACACAGTGGACTGGGATTCAGGAGACACCAGCTCTGTGACATAATTAGTTGCGTGACTACAGGGGAAGTCACTTTCATCTCTCAGTTTTCTTGCCTGAAAAATGGTGATAATAATACTTGTCCCATCAGAAGGCTGTGAGGGCCAAATAATAGAAAAGGAAAGTGAAAGCAGTGTAGACAGAAAAGTGTAAAACATGAGTGTTGCATAGAAATGATGGGGGTGATGTTATCCCAATTTATTACTTGTTGGTGATGTCTTTGAAAAATGTGATGTGTCCCTTTTTCTCAACTACCAATAAGGTCAAGAGGAGTCCATACCTTACAGCTTCTACTTGCCAACATACTGTCCAGGAACCTGAGTGGATTTCCATGAGCAGGTCATTAACTGTGCCAGAGGAGTTCATAAGAAAACATATGCTTCCTTATTGAAGGGATTTTTTGTGCCTTGGAGGCCTGGCTGTATTTTAACCTAATCCTCCTGGGAGTGGGATGAAGAGCACCTAGCTTGTATCATGATGGCTAGCTGTGCTTTCTGTTGTGAAATACTATTTCAAACAGATGTACATGAACAGTCAACTGTCCTGGACACCATTCTCCTCAAAGGGATTCCAATCTTTGATTGTCTATCAACAGCAGAATTTTGCTGAATGCCACTATTATTTATTTCAGTGCTTTGGTTTATTACCTTTTGCTCAAATGACACAGCACAGTTGCTTGCTATTAAATAATACTAGATGTTGAATGCATCTTCAGAGAGAAATCTTAATGCAGAGAGCTCTTTGAAAAATATAAATACTAGAGAAAATTAAAGCACATGGAGCTTTTGGCTAATAGTGTAAATGCTATTTTGCAATGAAGATAATGCCCTTTTAAAATTGCCTTTAAAGAAAAGAAAATTCAACTGTTGTAGTTTCAAAGGCATTACAATAATGTGAGGTCAAGGACCTCATACATGAATGCTTGACCAATGACTATCATTACCCGGTTTGCCCATGACAAATGTCAAAAATATTTCAGACAAATCTCAAATTGCTTAGATGAGGAGTCATTTCTGAACAATATTTCTTAGGTCTGTCTTTGCTTTTGCTGGTCACAAGTTTTCTTTGGCACAATCCCAGGATTACGAATGGACTTAAATGGTACGGAATCAACCAAACTCATCAAAAATGTCTTTCTAATTCTTTATCCTTCTTGTTCCCCCATCCCTAACCAAAAACGAGTCATTCTAAACAACTTTCAATTTGAAAAGTAATGGGAGAAACATAATAAAATATGTTAGCAAAACCACTGATTTTCCCTCCCATTCAACTATATCCCAAGTATAGGATTTGTGATTGACATTTCTATTGGAAGTTGAAAGCAAGTATAAGCATATTTTATTTCTGTATTTCTATAGTTGAAAGCTTGCAGAATTTAAGGCAACTAATCTTATAATAGCCAAACTGACAAAGTTTACAGAACCTCTTCTCCAAACCTGTCACCCCAATAAAATAGCAAATTACATCCATACAATTATCTTCTTTTCTCATTCTCTATCTTATCAAGAAAAGAAAAGAAAAAGAAACCGGAAGTTAAATCCTAACTAAAGTGTTACAAAAGTGGAATCCCTGGGTGTCTTCAGCAGTTATATACAGGGACCAAAGCCTTCTACGGTGAATCCAACTCAGATGACATCTTCAGTTGTTCCATAGTTTTCTGAACTTCATTCTTTTGGTGAAAGAGACAACCACTGCCCCTTTTTAATTCATGTTGAATGTGCTGGCAAATTTGTCTACTTTCAAAAACACTGGAGAAAAGTGCTGCTTTGGATATTGAATCAATGTAGACATTGCAGCAAATAGAATTGGAAACTGGTTTTGTACTTTCAATTAGCCTACTTACAATGGGACCACAATGCAGCTAGGTCCCTGATAATTTGTTGGTTAATATTTTAGCTCTCTGTACATGATTTTAATTTGATTCATTTCAATAATCATTTCTATACATTACTTTAGTTGATCTTGAAAATAATAATCCATTTTTGTTAACTTTTGAGCACATATTTTCACTGTCATTTTATTGAAGCAAAACTGAGCCGAGAGAAGTAAAGTATCTTGCTTTAAGGTCACAAGATGAATTTGGAATCTGAAGACCTGGGTTTGAATCTTGGCTCTGCCGATTATTTTCTTTATGAACTTGGGCAAGTTTCTTACTCCCTCTGGGCCTCAGTTTCCTCATCTATAAAATGAGGTGGTAGGACCTGGATGATTTCTGAGATTTTTCCTAGTTCTAGAAGTATAATCTTATGACCTACCAAGTAGAATACCTAGGGCTTAAATCTATGTTCTCTATCTCCAAGTCCTATGCTCTAATATGTCAAACTATTGAGAGACTAATTCATATTTTATAAATCCTTGTTTATGAATCATGACACCATCTATCCAGATATAAACTGAAAAATCATTCAATAATCTGGAATTTTGTCAGCATTCCAACTATATGGATATTGGGAAATTTCTAGATCATCCACATTCATCAGTTCTTTCTTATATCTTTTGTTGTGTGTTGGTACATACTAAAACATCCAAGTGTCCTATGTAAAAATAGATATAAGGTAGAAAACCAGTGTACACTGTGGCACTAATTACCTAGAAATTTAGTAATTAGAGCTTCTTCTTCACTGGAAAGCTGCATGCCTTGGGCTGGATGGATCAATATATTGGGAGTGGGTTTCTTCATGTGCATCCAGAGAGCCTATTTACAAGGATTTCTGGTTTCTCTTTGAAAAAACAATGTCAGTAGCTGGTGTGTGGTTGAATTTTTATTTCCTGCCACTCAGATAGACCTTCAGGTCTATTAAAGGACTGACCATAATGAATTATTTGCATTCTTGAATTATTTTTTCTACCCTTCACTAATAACCTACAACCCTAATATTAACAACTCAGCATGTTTGATCACAGTAATAATTATTTTCTCGATCATTGTTAGAAATGTGGAAGGTGCTAGAAATGGGCACATGGCCAGACTAGCAAAACTTTCCATGAGGAAAGCTTTTTGTTTTTTCCCAGGGCAGTTCAATCTAAGAGAAGATAGAGAGTGAAAAGGAAAGGAAAACTCACCAACCAGACTAAGGGGCAAACAATGTTCCTGACCCTCCTGGTCTACCTGAATGTTGTTCTAATGGCATCTGGACCCCCTGGAAATCAGAGAGCTCACTGAGAAGTATTCAAAGACCTCATTGTCAAAGTCTGAGAGTGGGGGGTTGTGGAGGGAGGTGAGAAGCAAGGAGAGGGATAGCAGAATAGGCTAGACTGCCTTGGGAGCCATTCACCTTAATCAAAAGCTAAGTTTTATGTAAGGGGATCCATTTCAGCAAAACAAGAATTTTGTCTGCTATCATGTCCATTCAAATAAACTCTAGAGCTAAACCCCAAACAATTCCAAAGATACACCACAATACAGATTTTTGCCAAATGCTTTAAAAATTATCTCAATGAACATAGATGCTCACAGACACATGAACTACCCACATCTAAACTTAAGTTATCCAGTTCAAGAAACATTTTAATAAATGCTTACCATGTGCAAGACAGTCTATATACCAAAGATTAGTGTTACCATATGGCTAAGATACTAGACCAGAACATTAACATTCAAAACATTAGTAAAAGGGTTCATATTCTATGAATTGTTGCCTTTTAAGGCATAATTTTTAAAATATACATTTAAAGTAATCAATGGAACCAATCTTTTTTTAATAATGTAATTCCTGTGGTTTTCCCATATTTTGTTCATTGAGAATTCTAAACCAAGGGCTTGGGGCTTACCAAGCTCTTTGAAAATAACAAAATATCAATTGAAATGAGAATTTTTATGTGTTTATAAGCTCTTTGGAACCTGATACCTCTAGAAGAAATGATTAAATTTTTTACAATCCTAAATAAGGTAGAAATGCAAGTCTACATAATAGGTTCTCTCATTGCCCAAGATTTTCCCTGAAACTGAGTAACTTTTTTGGAAAGTATGTTATAAATTCTTTCAGGTACCTGTGCTTCTGCTGCTATGGGCAGAAATCATATTAGATAAATTCTTAAAGACAAAAATGTTATAATAAAGTACTACATAATACAAGTAAAAAAAATCCTAAAATAAGAAATTAGTCTCCAGATTTTTGAGCACTGCAATCAATGGTATTCCTGGTTCAGGCTAACTTTTTGGAAAATAAAAATAAAAATGAAATCTCTTTATAGAATTAAAAATCACATAGAAGCTTCAACACCAGAAGAATAGTGGGGCTATATATAGTGGGGCTCTTCTTAATCCATATCAGTAAGAACAGTCACCTATATAGGTCAATATACCTTTCCATTGTTATCTCTTTCTATTCTTCCAGCTTATTCTTCCAAAGTATCTATCCTTGATAGATATATCTCTGACATATCTGATGTATCATGATAGACATTTTCTCTGAAATCTCAGCTCTTCTGTTACAGAGCTACCTTCCATCCTTAATCTCCTCCTTTTATATTCTTTCTACTTCCTGGCACTAAATAAAATCTGGCATACACTTGTAAATAGTATTTCCCTCACCATTGTCTCCAATGCTAGCTACTGTTTCTTGTTCTAGGAAAGGGTAGTGGAGCATACTACTTGCTTCCAGTTCTCACTTCCATACCCTTCATTTGATACCATCTCTCAACAGACTCTCCTCCCTGGAGATAATATGAACTTGTCCTGATACTGTTAGGGCCATCTGTTGATCTTCTAGACAATCTGCCCACTTTCCTTAGTGAGTTCATCCTCTGACCTACAGTCTTTCTCTCCTCCCTGAGCCCTAATATCTTCAGACACATTGATGATCTTTTTAATAGCTTCACTTCTTCAATCTTCAACTTCCTCAATTCCCTTGAACTCTGTATTTGTCTGCTTTAGTTATTTGTAAGAATCATCACAACTTAGAATCCATCATCATTTAAAAATCCTCTATTTTGAATATCCTTGCTTCTGAAATTCTTCTCTATAATCACAATGTCCCAAGCTAAAATGCCACCCAATGCCTTACACCTTCCAAATCTGCACTTTTTCCTCATCATAATCCATTTTTATTTCTCTTTGGCTCAGAAAATATGACCCTTGCCTTGCCCAGGAAGACCCCTGCCCTTGTATATTTGATGCCATCTCCTCTTGGCTTTCTTGTCACCTTTCTCCATCATTTCCTTGCTTATTAAATTTTAATCTTTTGCTTATATTGATCAGCTCCTTATTCTTAATCTACAAACATGTTCAGTCCATTGTAACATTTAAAAAAATCCTGGCTAAACAAGTTGTAGTATATGACTGTGATGGAATACCACTGTACCCAAAGAAACACTAATTGTTTTAAAAATCTGGAAAGAACTACACAAGATAATGAACAGTGAAATAAGTAAAATGAAGAGAATGTCATACACAGCCACAGAATGTATACTGGATGAATAAGTAGTGAATGTTACCTTTAGAGAGTAAACTAAAAGGTGAAAACATGAAAGACTTAATTTGTTTGAACATGTCTGTCTCCCGGACAATACCTTCTGTTATGTTGAGAGAGTGGGAAAGGGTTGGGATTTGTGGATTAAATACTATTGATTAATTAATTAAAAAATAAAAATTCACTTTAAAATATTTTTAAATCCCTTCATGTGATCCTGCATTAACCTCAGTTTTTTTAGTCTCAGCCAATTCTTACAGCCCAATATCCAAGTTTTAGTTTTACTTATCTCCCTTCAGTTTTGACCATATATTTAACCATCTTTTGCCCTTGAATGCCATGCCACTTTATTAGGATACTGTTCCATAACCTGGATTATCCCTACTATCTATATTCTCTTCTCCTCCTGAGCCAGCAAACACCCCAGGAGGAAGTCATGAAACCATAATGACTGGGTTCATTACAAAGCCATCCAAACAAACCTCAACTGAGTTCTCACTTCATTACAACTACCTCTCTTTATATCACAATCTACTGAAAAAATGAATCTCTCCTCAAGACTTCATCCCTACTTCCCTCTCTTTTCACAGAATTCCCTTCATATTTTGCTGACAGTAGTAAGACTTTTCAATATGAAATTTTTCATCTCTCTCCCACACCTCAAAACTGCTTTATGTCTTCACTTATCTTTGTTTTTCCTTCCTCTAGGTCTCTTCTTCCTTGTCAATCCCACTTAATTTGGATCCTTAATCCCATGCCCTTTCATTTGCTCCACAACCTTGCTTAATCAAGCATTCCCTCCATGTCCTCAAAATATATATTTAATCTCTTCTTTTCTTTTGGCTGTTTTCTATATGACTCAAAATATCTTTGGGTCTCCTCATCCTTAAAAAAATCTTCCCTTGATCCTTCTATCTTAATAATTTCTTTGACTTCTTCAATATTATTAGCTAGTTCTCCTTTTATGTAATGATTTCTTCTAATTCTCCTTCTCTAGTTCATCTTCATTCCAGTGCTCAATTGTGTTCTCCCCAAACCTCTATCTTTATACTCTCCTCTTTAATATTGTTTCCACTGGCATTAATTTATTTCTACGTTTCCAATTAGTACCTTGATGCACTATGTATGTATATGTATGTATGTATGTATGTATGTATGTATATATATATCTGTGTATGTATATAGCACATATAAAACATATGTGTATGAGACTTGAAACCTCAGAATATTCTTTTACTATTCCCCTTCTTTCAATCCCTCCTATATCTAAATCATTGCCAATACCATCAATTCTACATCTAAATTTTTTGTACATGTCTTTCTTCTCTATCCACATAGCTACTACTTGAGTTCAGTCCCTCTTTACCTCTCACCTGTTGTCATTATAAAGGCCTCCTAAACTATTTTAATAGCTTTCTAATTCATCTCCTTAACTGGTCTCTTTCCTCTCCAATCTGTCATTCTTGCTACTACCAAATAGAATTTTTCAAATGAATAAGTTTAACTATGTTCTTCTCCAAACAAAAATCAACAGTGTTGCTCCCACTATCTTTAAAGGATAAAATAGATTCTTGTTAACCTGGTATCTAAGACTTGACCTTACTCTTCCATACCTTCATTCCAGCAGTTTTCCTACAATCTATATTTCAAAAAAACTGGACAACTCTCTCATCCTGACCTTTCCAACCTCTATGTAAGTTATGAATATATAAACCAATGCAAGTTATCCTCCACTCTTCCAAAATACCATTTTTCAAAGATATGGAGATTAAGGTCCACAAAAATGAAGTGAATTTTTCAGGGTCACTCATACCTTCCCTTCCACCATTATCAGATAGCCTTGTTTCCTCTTGTGTCATAATCTTTATCATATGGTTTGTTATTTTCCATTTAAATTTTTTCATTTAAGTCCAATTCTAAATTGAAAGCTCATAATGATGAAATGCTTATTTCAATTTTTAACATACAGACTTACATAAAAATAAGAAGACTCCAGTCTTAATTTTAAAAAAGATTTGCTTTACTGGGCTTTTTGTAAGAATATCCTTTTTAAGTAGATTGTAAGTTTAAGTTGAACTAAAGTAGACAAAATACATGTAAGCACATCTTTCCACAATACATGTAAGTTGACAACCTTTTCCCCACCTATCAAAAGCTTATTCTAGATGTCAAATACTTAACTCTAGTTTTAGAATGCTCCATGGTATTCCCATCTAAGTTAAGCAATGAATGTGAAACTTAAAAAATCTGAGGACAAAATTAATTCTATTTCTAATGAGAAATAAAACAAAACCAAACAAAAAGTTTTACATAGAGTGGATCAAACTGGAACACATTATCTAACAAAGGACAGTCCCTGTTAAAAAACGCACAATACTTTCTTGAAATTATGACCATCCTCGAAAATCTGGGCCATATAGTTACAGTAGTCATAGAATTCGTTTTTTATTTTGGTTGGGGAAGGAGGGGTGGCGGGGGATGAAGGTGTTGAGAAATCAAACAAATAACAATAGGATGTTGCAACTCCCAAAGTTTGGCAATCTGTTCTATCTAGAGAATGTTCTAGATGGATTTGAAAGAGTCCATGGGGAAGGTAAAGCCTCCCCGTGTTGGAGATTCCATTCAGATAACCCTGTCACTCCCAAAGTTTAATTTGCCCAACTAATCCTCTTTCACCAACTAAAAAGTGCTGAACATATGATGAGATCAGCTTTACCTGAGGCATTTCTGGTTGGGCCAGAGACACTACAAGCTTATTTGTCTCCAAATCTTCAAGTACTGATTCTTCTTAAACTGACAGGAATTTATATCTCCTGTAAGACTCAACTTTCATATGCAAGCATTAATCAAGCTTTCCTGCACTTTGTAATGGTTGAATTCCCTTATCAGGGTTACAGTGAAAAGAGGTGCAGCCTGTGGACACATACTAATAAACAGCAACATGCAAAAACCTCTCCTTACAGAATCATAGGACCACAGAACCCCAGAGCAAGAAAAGATTTCAGGATCTAGTTTAATCCATACCTGACTGAGAATTTCCTCTAAAACATACCTAACAAGTCATTTAGTTTTTGCTTAATGACCTCCACTGGTCTTCAAGGAAACACACTTACTCCTGAGGCAGCTCATTGCACTTTCACACTACTCTAATTTTAAAGAATGTTTTCTTTATATTAAGTTTAAATTTTGTCCCCTTGCAAATTCCATCCACTACTCATAAAGATGTCTCCTTTCTCTTTCTCTGCTTTTCTGTGTGTCTGTCTGTCTCTGTCTCTTTTCTCTGGTAAACATTCCCAGTTCTTTTAACTGATCTTCAGGTGTCAAGATCTCAAGATTTTTAACCCACCTGGTTGATAGCTCCTTCCCATTCTTCTAGATGCTTTCCAGGTCATTGATGTTCTTTCTAAAACATCATACCCAGAACTGAATACATAACATCAGATACAGTCTTAGTCTTGTAGAGTATGTCCCCATTAATGAAGCTTTAGATAATATTAGCTTTTATTTTTGGCTACTATATCCTCCTGTTGATCCATCTTGAGCTTGCAATCTACTGAAACTCTCAGATCCCATTTCTGACAGTCATCTAGACTGTCAGCATGCTTTTCATTATTTTGTATTTGTAAAATTAACTTTTAGAACCCAAATGTAAGTTTTCAGATTTATCCTTAACTTTCACATTAATGGATTTGATCCAATTCTAATATATAACAAAATCTTTCTGAATTGACTTAATCATCCAATTTTTTAGCTATCCATCTTGCATTTGTACCATCTACAACTCTGATTAGCATGCAGTCAATGTCATTACCTCAGTCATTGATAAAAATTCACAAAACCAAACAGAGATCAGTGAGGCCCTTCACTAGAGACCCCTTTCCAAGTTGACAATGAACACTATATGACTACTCTTATTGTGACCATTCAACCAGTTCTAATGTTTCTCCATCTTGTGTACCAGGATAGACTGAGAAAATCTGTCAAATATCGTGCTAAAAGCTAGGAAGACTGAATCTCCAGAATTTTCTTGTTCTACCAGACTAGTCATCCTTTCAAAAAAAGCTTCATTTGAAAAAGTATTAATTTGAAGCTAATCTGATTTGGTTTGTGTTTGATGAAGTCATACTAACTTTCTGTAATCACTGCTTCCTTTTCTAGATATTCACTCATTATCCCTTTAATGATACATTCTAGAATTTTGACAAGAATCAAAGTTAAGCACACTAGCCTATACATTCTAGAATTTTGACAAGAATCAAAGTTAAGCACACTAGCCTATACTGACACACACTCCTCTTTTTCCTTTTTTTTTTTAAATTACATGTTGTCTTTTTTTATTCTAAAGTAACTCCTTTTCTCCACAACTGCTCTTTTAAGAACTTTAAAAAAATTTATGTCTTATTCTCCCTTTTAGGACATTACTGTCATTTCCTCATGCTTCCTATCCTTTCCCAAATAGAACTCAATCTTGTAACAAATAAATACAATTAAGCAAAACAAATCAACATTGACCATGTCTGAGAAACATATACTCATTTTATATCAAATAGGTGAGAGATGTGTTTATTATCAAGTTGCTGAAATCATAACTGGTCATTGAAGTGATCTAAATTCTGAAGTCTTTCAATGTTGCCTCCCTTTATATAATTATGGTTATTTCTTCACTGTCATTCAGAATTACTGACAGTAGTACAACAATCACATCTTTTAATTCTTTCTCATAATATAGTCCAACTTTGTCAGCAGACTTGCATTCAGTGGTTCTTCTTATCTCAAGTTTTGACTTGCTATTATTTCTTTTGCTCCATTATTTCTACTCTAAAGGTCATTGTCCTTGCAGAAGAAGCAGAAGAAAAATTAGAATTGATCTCTGCCTTTCCTCTTTTACATGTCGTTCTTGTTATACCACAATCCTGCATAGCAGTTCTTACTTTTCCCTGATACTTCACTGAATTAACAAATGAAAACTACTTTTTCTTTTCCCTTTGTGAGCCCTCAGTTCATTCTGAGGTTTGGCACTCCTGACAATATTCTTATGGAGAATGTCATATTGTACTCACCATCTGTTACTTGGCCCTACTTTCATCTTCTTTACATTTGAAAAAATCTAATTGGTTGGTTGGTAAGTTCTCTATGTGTCCTCATCAGTCTCTCCTCTTTTCTTATCAGAATTTTCTCTTTTATCTTCAGGATTTTATTTTAAATAGCCTTGCTCCCTGGGCTGACTTGCCCTTTAGAATCACAGGATATACGGTATTCCTACTCTTTCTCTGAAATCTAGGTTGCATGTGTACATGTGGGTAGTGGGAAGTACTCTCAGGAGGACAAGTAGGCAAAGACTAGTAAACTCCTAAAACATGTAGTCTCTGACCTGTAATCATAAGGGAAATTATTGTTATATAGATTATATAAATATATAGTCTCCCACCTTCCTTCCTTTATTTGTTCCTCTGCTCTCTCTTCCTTTATCCTTCTTTCCTTTTTCCATTCTATCAGGCTGCTATCCTCTCCATTCTCCTATAAAAGCATCCCTGGCTCTTTGAATCTCTCCCTACTCTCCTGGGGTTTGTGGCATTGAAAGAGGCACAGAATTCAGGAGATCTCAGAGCACTAGATCTCAACTAGTTCTCAACTAGTACATTTTAAGGAAGTTTGGGGGAAACACAATTTATTATTTTCTTATAAATTTACCTTAGGAACATAATTTAATTCCTTTCATATGAAAAAATGAATTGTTTGAAACCACCATCTAAAAACAAATATATGGAACCCAAAGCATTCATAACTTGGGGGCCACCTGCAAACATGAACCCTGAAAGGTTTTGACAGTAAGTTCTTCCACTAGCTTGATGTCCCTGTATTGAAAATACCCAGCTGATAAAGTAACAGGTTGCCCTTTTCAACACTCATTAGAAGGAGAGATGCTTTTCTAAGGGTCCCTATGGCATTTACTATATCTCAAGATGCTTTAGAAGCTGTTAGACAAGTCTAATATACTAAATGCCTAAGCAAATGGTGAAGCCATTAGCCACTTGATAATAGCTTGGGGAGAGAAATGAGCATTATAATCTGCTTTCCTGATGAGAAACTAAAAGAATGGTTTTTACTGGGAATGGACAATTTTATAGTACAATCACTTAGAAAAGATGTGTGAAGTTCTTCACTTTCACCTGGATTGCCACTCAGGATGGTTGGGAATCCTTATTTAACTCTTCAGAAAAAGGATACTATTTCTTTGCAGTATTGTGGTATGGAGAATAAAGCATCAAACTCAAAAGTCAGGAATTCTGGCATGGTATGTACAGCCTATATTCTCTAAACATAAATGGAAATGCTATTATTATCCCATTTTATAGATGAAAAAATAGAGGCTCAGAGAGATCAAGATATTTGTCCAGGTCACATAGCATGTTAAAGTGATCCAAGGTCACATAGTAAACTATGGATTCAAACCCAGGTTCTTTGACTCCAAATTCAATGGACTTTTCTTTGTACCCATGAAGTTACCTTTTCCATTTGTGTTTAGCTAGGAGACCTCGATTCAGTGGGCAACTTGGACTCATGATTTTGTCATCTAGAAACCTGGTATGCCATATAGCCCCCTGTTGATGAAGTTCAGAATCCAAAGGAAGATTATTATAGCTCATAAAGGACATTTTCACATTACATATAAATATCATTCTATTTTCAAACCCTGGAAGACTGTTATGGAAAGGAAAACTGAATCAAGCTCTGGACTTTCTGCCACTGAGGTAGAGCAAACAGCAGTTGGAAGGCTAGAATGAAATTGATGGACAGCAATGACAGTTGGTGGGGGGAGGGGTGACTTGATGAGTGACAGTTACTCTCAAAGGACTCTTTCTTTCCTGGGCCTGGGACTGGAAGGAGTGTTCTCTCCCTGTCTCTGGATAGAAGTACCTCTATTCCTGGATTTTCCCAACTGTGTGCTCTACCTGGATTCCTGTGATCCTGTCATCGAACAAAAGGATTTAAGGGGAGTGGTTTGAACTGTAAGGCCAGTTTTTAGGGGCTCTAGCCCAAGTGACAGGCCCAACCAGCTCTGAAGGTCAGAACCTTTTCTTCCTCTTACTGTCTACTGCTAAAGATTTTGAACTTAAGAAAACTAGCACAGATTAGAATAGACAGGAATAAAAGAAACCTTCCACCAGCCTGAGAGGCCTGGCCTCAGCTCAAAATCTGAGAGAGACTCAAATCCAATCTAGGGAAATCCCGATTCCCTCTTCCCTGATACCTCCCCAATCCAAACTTGTTTTTAAATTCATATTGAGTTAAATAAACTGTAGTCAGATAAGAGGGTTATCAATTCAGGGGGACATAGAGGGAGCTGAACCTAAGGATAGCCATTCAACCATAAATGGTCCTTATCAGACCCCTGCTCAGTGACTAAGTGGAGGCTTGTCCCTCAGAGGGGTCTATACTTCCCTGCCTTGGGTATCTTCAACATCAATCAATAGAGAAGACATCCCTTCAGGCTATCATAGTTGGCCCATTTCTCAGGAACTCCATTTTTCAAAGATAGCCTCTCAGCAGAGGGTATCTCTCTCCTTTTACCTCACCAGCAGCCATATTCCCTCTATCTCTCCTTCACTCCTCCATTCCCTGTTACAAAACCCTGTACTTCTTCAATCCCTACAACCCTTTTAACTAATTACACTGTCCACATAGAATGACAAGAAATACTGCTTATTTTGCAAAGAAAATGCTTAAATCAAACATTTACTTTTCATCTTGTTAAAGTTTTGATTTTTGAGGCTTTAGCTAAACTACCTGTGACACAGTGGTGAAATATCAAATATAGAGTATACATGTACATGTAGATTTATTTTTTATATAGGATATTTACATAACTTCATTAGCTGCTTTTTAGGGAGTCTTTAGAATATTTGGCCTCATCTGGAACCTAATCCAGACCAAAAAGAATGATAGCACCTTGATCTATCTTATAGGCTGAAACTGAAAAATAAAAACCAAATCTTTATATTTATAATTAGGTCCAGAATTACTTAAAAGCTAGTGGGAAAAGGGACCTATAATTCAAGTCTAAAGAAAATTTTTGATGGGAAAGAATCATCTGCAAGACCACGTATTAAACTTCATTGAGCTTAACCTTGATTTCTATTTATTTCTTTAGTCCCTCAAAAAAAAAAAAACTCACCTATCCACAAGGAAGAGTCTTGAAGAGAGAGAATGAGCAATGAATAGTTTTAAGAAGCTTTGAGATCAAATCTATAGTCTCTGAACATAAATGGAGAAGGTAACTTTTAAGTTATATATAAATGAATATATAAACAATTAAATAAATAAAAGTATTTACTGTGGTGCAATGGAAAGACCATCATATTTGGAGTCAACGAACTTGGGTTTGAATCCAGCTTTTGGTATTTACTATCTATGTGACCTTGGGTAAGACATTTTTACTTGTAAGGTCTCAATTTCCTCATCCATAAATTTAAGAAAGTTGGATTAGAAGGCCTCAAAGATACCTTCTAACTGCTGATCAATGATTCTACAAATCCTAGTACTCATGTAAATCCTCTGACAGCAAAGTTCCATTTTAGCTCTAATGCTATTATCTTAGCCCTAAGGATGAGATCCCATATTATTCTGAATATAGGCCATACTTTCCCACCCTTCAAAACCTAATGTGATTTATAATTGATGTCATTTTTTCAAACTACTTTCTTCAGAATTTAAACTGGGGTTCTTAACTCAGGGTTCATGAACTTGTGTTTAAATTTTTTGCATGTATCTCTAATATCAAACTGTATTATTCTTTTTGCATTTTACTTTATGCCATTGAAAAGAATTTTTCTGAAAGGGATTCCATAGACTTTACCAGACCACCAAATGGGTTCAGGACACAAAAAAGGTTACGAACCCCTGTTCTAAATTTATGATCCTTTATACATTTTTCCTTTAAGAAGGCTTTTATTTTAAGGGTACAACTAGCAGTTGGACCAATATGTTAATACAAAATTTAGAAAATTTGATGAAATTTAACTGGTTCCCCTTTTTAAATTAGGAACAAGCTGAATACTATTTCTAGATCTTCAAGTCAATGTTGCAAATAAAGTATACAAGATCCTTTTCTGCAATCAGCCCCAAAAGAAATAGGGAGGAAAGAAGCAGAGATACAAAGGTAACTAAATTTCATGGAAGTTTTTCAACCTAATTATGTTTTCCTTCCCATCATGCTGTATTTATACAAAAAAGAGGGTGAAATTCTCTACCTAGCTATGATCACAATAAACTCACAACCATCTGAGTAGTCTTGAAAGGGGGCAAGAATTCGGATCAGAGAATGCTAGAGCTAGACAATCCATGCTAGAGCCTAGATCTCTATTGCTATTAATGTCTAGGATTTAGAGAGGCCAAATTATCCACTCCTTAGATTTTATAGATGAGGAAAACAAGGTCCACAGAAGTTATGTGATTTGCCTGAAGTTGTACCAGTAGTAAAATAGCAAAACCAGGATCCAAGCCTATGTCCTCTGACCCTAAGTCCAGTATTCTTGTTCAACTTCTTCATTTTACAGATGAGGAAACTAAGGCTGACAAGCAAAGTGACCCACACACAACTGCTTAATATCAGAACAGACACTAGAACTCAGGTGTCTCAATGCCCTGGCAGAGCTGCATGGGTGCGGCAGGGCTCAGGAATGCCTAGCACAGCTCTTTAGACATAGCAGGCACTGTATAAATATTTTGGGAACAAATAAATGAATGCTCCAGTACGAGAGAATAGTTGAATGGTGGCTTTCACTCCACTTCCCTGAAGACAGCTTTCCTAGGCCATTTCTCAAAAATGTTCCAGGAAAGTCACATTTCTTCCTTAGCGACTAGAGAGACTGATATCCTGCAGGAAAGGATCTGGAAGTCACCAGAAAAGCCATGGCTATCTTTTCTGGAATTTGGACAGGAAATTTGTGCCCACATGCTTAGTAACATAAGTCTGGCTAGCATCAAGTTGCAAATCCAGCATTTCATAAAAATCAAGCCCTAGGGGAAAAGATGAGCAGAATAAGTTTAGGACAAAAGCCAGGGTCTCTTGCCTATGGCAAAGCTCAGTTTCACTGGGATTTCAGATATAGTCACATTTACTACTGATAAGATAATCAGTGTAAGGAAGAAGGAAATTGTCTGCTTCAGGGATGGGCAAGTGGATCATGACTGACATGGCCATTTTGTACCCTGATCATCTATGTGAAACCTGATAGGAGTTATATAGGATAAGTAGAATGAAAAATAAATCAAAAATAGAATATTCACACATAGGCAAAACATTTTTAACTGTACTAATTTGTAGGTAATAATATACTCCCCAAAATTATAGCTGATGGAAAAGAAGGAATGTGGAGAAGAGGATGTTAATCTTTCCTGTGGCTTCCTCTTCAGGGTCTGATCATTTCTCTTCTATAAAGTATTTCTTGGGATGGCTTGGAATATGACTCTGATATTCTAGAAATGCTGATTAGAAATTCTTTACCCATGGCTAATTCACATGGTATAGATAAACAGATCATCTGACTAGATCTTTTGGGACCAAATTATATATGATTTGGGGCAAAAATATTTTAATTTGATAATGCAACCATGAAGCTAACCTTATGAAGTTAGGAGTTAGTAGGGCAACCAAGAACAGTAGGGCTTTTTTTTTTTCACCTGAGAGAGCAAATATTCAGGTAGTTTTGTCCTTTTCTCTTTTACTAGCAGCTTGCATTATCTGCTGTGGCCTATTTACTCAGCTGGCCAAAACCAAGCACCACAAAATCTTTTATGATAGAGGTTGCTAGGTAGCAAAGTGAATAGAGGGCTGGATTTGAAGTAAGAAAGACCTGAGTTCAAATCCTGCCTCACACACTAGTTGTGTGACCTTAGGCAAATCACTTAAACCTCTGTCTGTCTGAGTTACTCATCTCTAAAATGTGTATAATAGCACCTGTCTCTCAGGATTGTCATGAAGATAAAATGAAATCATTGTAAAATTCTCTGCAAACCTTAAAGTGCTAAATAAATACTAGCTCTTAATAATCATTTATAAGACCCAGTACAGGTGTCACCTCCACTTCAAAACCTTTCCTGAATCCCTGAGTTGTGGATAGCTCTCCCATCTGAATT
The DNA here is from genome assembly GCF_027887165.1 of Monodelphis domestica. Lineage (NCBI taxonomy): Eukaryota > Metazoa > Chordata > Mammalia > Didelphimorphia > Didelphidae > Monodelphis > Monodelphis domestica. Next base: position 225,682,065 of record NC_077229.1, read on the forward strand.
TATTTACACCTACTTATCTGTGTACATGCTGAAACAACTAGTAGAATATAAATTCCTTGAAATCAGCCACTATATGGTTACATAACTTTGGATCCCTAGTGACCTGCATAGTGTTGGTGTTCAATAAATATTTGCTGAATTGAATTAAATCATTGTCTTGGATTCAATTCTGATAAAAGACAGCCAGCTTCACTCTAGTCCCAAGTCAGATGGTACCTTGCTCCACTCCCCAATCAAAGCCTCTCCAAAGGGAAGAGCATTGGACAAAATGTAGATGAGAGGAGAGAGTGTTAATGGATCAGTATGATTCTATCACCATTAATAGAAAAATAATTCAAGAAACACCTAACAATGCCCTCTTTAGCCAAAAAAAAGCCAAACTAACAATTGTGTGGTTGATGGTGGGTTTTGCTGGAGAAGAAAGGTAAAGGAGCCATGGAAGGGTGGAGAAAGACCTAAGTTTACATTTTCCAGATGTGACTAGTTTTTGGTTTGTGAAACAATTTGCATCTAGATAAACTGGAATTATTCCTTTATGAATAACCCCCTGACTCCCACACAAGCAACCCGCAGCAGAGTTGTGCAAGTCACATAAAAGCATTAATGAATTGGACTCTTAATGAGCAAAACACCTCAGGCTTTTTGGTCATGTGACTGATTAGTACCTCAATTAGAGTTTTCCCAGAATCAAATAGGAGAATGCTGTTATTACAAGTCAATAATGCCTCTGTTTTCATTCAAATTCGGTTAAGTGTCACTGTTGTTTCAAATAGAAAAAAAGTCTTTCTAAAAAGAATAAAATAAAATGAAGCACAATGAATTAGTTGTCTGTTGTAATTTCTCCCTGAAAGACAATCCAATTCAGATGTTCTTGGGCACCAATTAGTTTGTCTACAGATGTTACAAAACCTCTCCCTTTTAAAATAACCTTTAATACATGACATTTGATTAAATTTCTTTTCTGAAGAATCTTACATGTTGAATTGAGGGGATGGTTAAGAGTACTGTGGGGATACTCAATGGCGAGCACTAAATCATAGCTCAGAAAGGCTATATAATCATATTTCTTCTTATGCCTTCATTTTGTTCATGTAATAAATCTTTGGTAGCCAAGTCCTGACAAGTTCACCACAGCATTTTAATGTTGTGGATTTTTTTGGTTTTGTTTTATATAGTCACTAAATGAAAAGTAGGTTTTTAAATGCCAAGGGGCTAAATAGCTGGGCCAAAAGCCATGCTTATGGAGAGGTCTCAACTCTAATTGGAAGTTGCTTAGCTAAAGTTCAGCAGTTATTATTTTGTTTCAGCCAGCAGCTTTGGCCAATCTAAGTTTTAATGCATTACACTGGGACAATGGTCCAGCAGCTAGGCAGGTGTGCAGGTTACTGGCAAAGGCAAAAGCCAAGACTAAGTGGTTAAGCTCACTGCAATGTAATTGTTGGTCATGCGGCTAGCTCCACAGTGACTCACAACAAAGAATATCTTTTTGTTACTGCAAATGAAACTAAAATAACTAGTTTTCATTCGGAAACTATCAGAGCAACTTGGTGCATGGTTCCACAAGTCTGTTAATGGACACACTCCTCCTTCCAGAATTCTGGTATGGTTAAAAGAACTCACTGATACTGCAACATGGTTGAATGCAAGCCTCTACAGCTGTGGAGGACTTACCATCGTCCAGGTACAACTGGTCCAATTCCTCAGGTTCTCGCTTGATCGTTACGGGAATAGGGGCCAAATTATGATTACTGTCCTCATGCAACTCTGGCAATGACAGTGGCTGATTGGTTGGAGATTCATTTCTTTGCACTTTCGACAGTTGGTGCTGATGTTGACCCATTATGGATGAGTGAGTTGGACTGCAGGACTGCAAATAGGTTGACTCTTGGGTAACGGATGGAACTGGAGAAGAGGGACTGTTGGGATAGAGTGTTTGTTGGTAACCAAGGGAACAGCTACTGCTCAGATGTTGACTCACCTGCGGCTGCAGCATGATGTGAGATGATTGATCGGGAGAGCTTGGGTGTACAACTATAGACCTTGGCACTTCCTGAATGGTGGGGACACCTCCAGCGGGCTGTTGAAGTCCTAGGTGGCTGTGGCCTGGATTCGTGATGCACTTGTTGTAAGTAGAGGAGGAAAGGTCATGAAGCTTGGGACTTGAGTTGGGAGAGGATGACATCACAGTGTTTCTCTGCTGACAGGAAGTGAAGCCAGCCACAAGGCAAGAACCAGGATCAGGAGGCATCATGATCTGCTGGCTGTAGTACGGCTTAGAGAGAGGGTTTAATCCTTGGTTCATTGGTCCACAGGTTTGAGCAGGCTCATAGTCATCAGTGGGTTCTGTTTTTATAATTGGAACTGTTAAGAGAGAAAAAAAAGTTAAATAAACATGAGTTGCATATTAGAGACCAAGTTGGCTTGTGGCTAGGATACCCTTTGCAAAACAAACAACATTTAGAATAAGTCTCTGTGTGTCTTTTGCCTCATTCTCCCACCCAATAAAAAAAGAGAGTGTGAGAGAGAGAGAGAGAAAGAGAGAGAGAGAATGAGTCATCAGCACAAGAAAGTCACAGCTGGTTCTAATATTGAAAAGGACTATTTTCTTTGGAAACTCCTCCAGCACTAATGTGCTATAAAAATCTATTTGCAAATAGCTACACTGCAGTAGAAGCTCTGGACCCAAGGGCTCCATGGATTTGTAATAATCAAAGCAAAAATTTTAACTTGGATGTACTACTGCATTTCTCCGGCTACTGATGGTCCATTTGATAAATGTCTGCACATTTGGTAAACTTAAGCATAATAAGATGGCGTTCAAAGGTCAGTAAAAATACAATTGCAAAGATATTTGTCATTATCACCAGCTATGCAAAGACTTTTAATCAGTATGGTTTTTTTCAGAGGAAGAAATGAAAAATTTAAAGCACTTTTTATCTCTCTCCTCTGTTCCTCCTCACCCTCCAAACAAGTGTCCCAAGGGTATACTCCATTTGGAATAAACAGGGTCTAGACTATCAAGAGGCCAGTATATTAGTGACAAAGATAAGTTCACCCCGGGTTTCTCTACCTGCCCATTTTCCCACCCAAGACTGATAACTTAGAAGCACTATACGAGAAGAGACAATTTCTAAGGCTCCTGTCAATGGTATAGGAGTATATTTGAGAATGTAGGGTATGATGGCTACACTGTTAACTATGAAACCATATTCAACTAAAGCTCCTATTTTTTAACCATATACTTAATGGCTAAATCATCATCACACTTCAACTTTGTGTCAAATTCGAATCCCCCAGGAAACAACAAGTATTTATTCATAAGACACTTGTGGGTACTATAATAACCTCCTTGGCTAAATGTGTTCAGGTAGGAATTGGGGGGAAGTGCTCAATAGAAGGAAAGTGGAATCAAGTTGCACATATCAGTGAGTATTAGAGACATTGCCTTCTCAAGAAGGACTTACAATATACATGAATACTATCTCCCTTTTGCAAAGTACACTCCTCATCTTTCATTTTTCCTAGTTTGGATTTTAAAAAATATGGAAGAAAGTAACAAAAAAAGTAATAAAGGACAAATACAAAAGTATATGGCATGTTCTTAAAAGAATGATATCAAGTAGGCTAAAGTCAGAATGAATTGAGGCTGTCAAGAAGAGCAAATGACAGTAAGAAGAATTATTTTAAAGCTATATTGGGGGTTGTAGCTAGGAAGTATAGTGGATAAGAGCACCACACCTGGAGTCAGGTGGACCTAGGTTCAAATCTGGCCTCAGATACTTCCTCGCTGCGTGACTCTGGGCAAATCACTTAACCCCAATTGCCTAGCCTTTCCTGCTCTTCTGTCTTAGAACTAATAGTATGATATAAGGTAAGTGTTTAAAAAGACAGAGAGCTATATTGGGGAAAGTGGATGATTGAAGAATATATACAAATGCTGTTCTGAGTGAAGGGTATAATGAAGACAGAAAAGACAGGGTTACTCAACTCAGATTTTGCTTTTGTGGATTTTCTTTTCTGCCATGGAGATCTCCTTGGATCAGAAAAGACAGGATAAATTTGTCAAATAAGAACCTATAAACCAAGTTGCTGTTGGGTTTTTTTTGGGGGGGGGAGTTGGTTAGATGTCCTTTATGGAAGGTAGCAAACCAAAACAAAAATGAAAGGATCAAACGTATAAAAATTGGATGTGAGAAATAGAAACAATCTATTTAGTTCTCAGTACCTTAATATCAGTTTGGACCCCATCACAGAAGGACAGTGTCAAGAAAGCTAAATTTCTTCCTATCACTATTCCTATTCACTACCACCAATCATGAAATGATTATTCATATCCAAACCTTACCACTCCCCTAGTTCCCCACACCCCCTCACCTTCCCAGTGGCAAAACCATCAAAGATCTTTCTCCCTTCCTCACAAAGTATTCAGCCAGGGCCATATGGCACAAAGGCTTTTTGGGAACTCATCTCAACATGAGGCCCCCAAACACCTCTGGACTCCTGTGGTAGTTTCTCCACAATAAGTAGTTAGTTAGTTAGGTTTCTACATAAGCAGGAAGAAACAAAGGGAAAGGGAGGCAGGAAAATGAAGGGGGAAAACTAAGTTGATATTTGTAAAAGGCTTAAAATGGTGCTTGGCACACAGTGGGCACTTTAATAAGTGCTTGCTTCCTTCCCTTGATAAGTTCAGGTCATCAGCTCTATAACTGCTTCATCCTAGAGTGCTGAAAAGACTGTTATAGATATTTTAATTTTGACTCTGTACCCCAGGGTCTAGCAGAGAGCCTTATAGTATATTATAGTAGTAGTCTCTCGGTAACCGAGGATGACAATTGTCTTTGTGCGTTTTCATCTATGGTGTATAGATGAGTGTGCACAAAGACACTTGTGCATGAAGGAGATTTAAGTGGAAAAGTCGATGCACAGAGACAGTCCCACTCTCTCGGCATTGGAAGCCTGGGTCCAGTGGCACGAAAAATCGTTACACCTGGAGATAGATAACAGTATTTGCCACATGCTTATTAAATTGAGATGAAATTTTTTATTGAGAAAATTTTCAGTTTTAAAAAATGTTAAGGGTGAGGGAAAGATAAAATAGCTATCTTCAAACATTTGAAGGGCTATCATGTAGGAAGATGGAGTAGACCTGATTTTCTTGGGTCCAGTGGAGCCAAACCAGAAGCAATAAGAGTTGCAGAGAGACAGACTTGGGCTTCATGTAAAGAAAAATAATTCCAAAGTAGCATAGGTTGCCTCCAGAAATTATGGGGTCCCCTTGCCTAGACAATTCTAAGACTTTCTCCTTTGGCAACTCCATTGTATCTATCAATGGCCCTGCATTTCTTCACAGAAGAGGATAGGCTTCTGAGGATTTCTATCCTTTTAGACTTAAAAAAATTTGAAATTCCTCCTATGGTGAATTTTCTTTTAGTCTTAATTTTTTACTCCACACATATATTCATATGTTACATATAGCATACATACATACATACCATTTTTACTCATTATATATACTAAATATATATATATATGTATATATATATACATGACCCCTTCAAACACCATGTTTTATGAACCTTTCACTAGTCAAGATTGCCTCAAACACTAGTTCAAACACACACTTTCATTTGTAATAGATGATAAAGTGTAGTTTGAGATGAATGGATCATATTTAATGAATTGTCATCAGTCTCCTTCTGATTGTATTTTCACCTGCTCACATACTGTGAACTTTTGCAAACTTTCTAATTTATAGTAGAGATTCCATTTTAAGAATAGATTTTTATTTTTATTTATTTATTTATTTATTTAAGAACCTATTTTTATACTCTTTTAGTTAATTATATATATGCAATATATATACACATCTCTGCATCTAATAAATAGGTTCAATGACATAACACAAAGAGGCACGCAAGACAAAAGCCACATACCTAGACTAGGAAAAAAGGTATCGGTGTGCTAAGATATTGCTTTAACAGAGCTCTTGAGAGGGTAGATATTCCCATATGTTTCATATTATAGCCTATTATCACAAAGTTGCTAACCAGATGTAAAGGAGCAAACTTAAATGGTGACTTTTCCTGATGCACCTCAATGACAGAAACACCTGGGCTAACCAATTCTAAGGCCTTCTTTGGCAAATATATAGTTGCTTATAAATGGCCCTATCCTTCTTCACTAAAGAGGATAGACTCTTGAAAAGATAACCTATTGGATTTCTATCCTTTGAGACTTCCAACTGAAATTTCTTTCTATACTCAATTTTCTTACATCTTCATTTTTTATTGTCTATGTATACATATATTATATATAGTATATATATATACACACATACATTTGTACTTCTTACATATGTTATATATATACAAGCATGTGTTTGTTTATGCATACATATTATCTATACATTTCCTAAAATATTCCTTCAGCATATTCAAATACGGAGGCAAAATGAATTTAGGAGTTACTGAATTACTGGGGGCTGCCATACTTGGCAAGAGGAAAAACAGTAGCAAGGAAGCTGAAAAGTATGTTACAAAGACGCACACACACACACATACACCCATACTAACACACACTAGAACACACAGAAGAGTGTAAGGATCTGCAGGTCCCAAATGTCACCCCTTAGCAATTGGCCTAGTTTTGTTGTTTTGTTTTGTCTTTATAGAACCAAAGATTCATGACTAGGAAGTAAGTTAGGCATAACCCTTCACCCAGAGTGCATTTGGTGATTTGTAAACATGTCTCCTTCTAATTATTATAGATAGGTAATGTGGAATATTGGGAATGGATCCACATTAAGGAAAGGATCAAGTGAATGGCCTGAAGAGTTATTAGCCCACTGTCCTTGGTGATGTTTTTGGTCATGTGCATTTACAGCTACACAGAAAAAACAAGTGAGGCAATTTTGCTTTTTGTGTCCACCTTGCACCTATATCCCTCCTATTGTCCTGAGTGGTCAGTATTAAGTTATTCAGGAAGGACTCAATCCCATCTTATTTCTGCCTCTAGTCTATTCCTATCTACTATCTTCACATATAAACATAGCAAATGTTAGTGATTCATGTGCTAAGGTACAAATTTCTTTTTTAAAAATTTAAGAGATTATTTTGGAACATCACAGAGACGTCCTGGAGGAAAATTAGCAAAGACATAAAGAAAAATACCATTCCTCATCTGTATATTTTTACAGAGCAACTGTTAACTCAACTACTTTTTTAAAAAACTGAAACCCTTTTACTATTCCTTGTCTTTGACATGCTTTCCAGTCTGCCTTTCACCATGATTTTATATGATTATCAGGTGGAATGGAGAAGCTTAAAATACTAGGCAACTAGTGTGCTGCTATCAGGTTTTGAAAGGAATTGTGATTTTTAGATTCCTTTGGTGAAAATCACACAGATTTGGGTTTAGAATTTGTATCATTTGAATGGCTCAATGGTATGACCCTGGTGACCCAGCTCAATAGAACTCTAAAAGACAGGGAATTTGCCAATGTTCTGAGACTCATATTAGCCATGGCTACCATCTTTTCTGTTTCCCTTGTTAGCTTTCAGCTATCTGATGGGTAAACAAGTCAATAGCATCTTACCCTGTGGTCCAAGGACCAGTGGCTGTGTCTGAAAATGCCTCATCCAGAAGTAAGCCAGCAGGAAGGCAGTCCTGCTGGACTCTAACACCTTTTACCTATTGGCGATGACATACCTTCCTGATGGAGATATTTCTAAACTTTTGAAACCCTGATCTCTGATAAAAGGTCTTGGCTCCCAAATCCTCACCTCTCTGGCAATGTAGCCTGACATACTGCTAACACAGCCCTTCCTTCAATAGATCAATTTTCTCTGTCACTCTCTTCCCAGGCTCATATGTTTCCTATATACAAGATCGGTTGGACTGTCTACCTCATGTGCCTGACCCAGAGAATCAGTGTATATATGCAGAGAGGACTGCAGGGTATGGGTTGCCAAGAATGAGATTAATGTCCTCACATTTAATAGAAACCAGTATTGTAATCCAACTTATTTTATATTAGAAAGTCAAATATTTGAAGTCAGCTGTCGGCTCAAACACCTTTTTTTAAGGGGCTGCCAGCTGAAAGAGACGGCTTCTAGCCATAACCTGGCCTGCTATGATTAACAACATGAAGCTCTCCAGCTGCTTGGACTCCATTCTCACTTTCGGCAAGCAGAGGGCTATTTTTTATCCTAGGGAGGAGTGTCAAACTCAAGTAAGCAGCCTCATCTAAAATGGCTCTGCTGAGAAGATACCATTTTATGAACTGCCTCCCCTAACTAGACTCAAGTTAACCTACTTCAAGCATATTATAAATCCAAGAAATGGCAGGTGCTGGAATTGGGCCAGAAAACCAAGTTCAGCCCCCACACCTGAGAGGCAGAGTTTGCTCAGTGGAGCTTGTTACTGTTAACAATGGCATAAGTCCTCATGGAGAGAGAGCAGTGGGGGTAATAATGGCCCCAGACATGTCTAATAGTGACCTTCATGTGTGTTGTAAACTTTCCAGTTTAAGAATTAAAACACTCTAGTGTCCAATATGGCAAAGGTTAAGTTCTAAATGAGTTTATAACTTGCAGAGCTCATGGTCTTTCATTTTTTATTTTTTAATATGGCTGGAAGATTAAATTAAATGTTTATAGGGTAGCTAACACGCTAATACCCAATCGGGATAAGCACAGCTCTCAGTTGCACCTAATTTTTAGCCAGATCCTAGAAATCTGGCTAGACATCAGGGTCTACCCTTACTCTTATAGGAAGTATTCCCTGGACACCTTTAAAAAAACAGTGCCCTGTCTGCTCCACATGGACATTAAAGGTGCAGTCCAAAATATACCCTTACAGTAAATGCCAGTGTACTTAATTTATCTACCACAGAGGGATAGTGGAAGGAGCACATGCTGCTTGGATTAAAAGTAGTGATTCCTGCAAGTCTTCGAAATCCAAAATCATAGACCTTATTGACCAAGCCTTCCAGCAGAGGATGGAGATGACATCTCCATCTGCTAAAAATGTGCGCCATTTGGATGTCTGTTGTTTATGATCTGTTTAAAAGCAAGTGGTGGCGGCAGCATTAACTCCTGTGTAAATCAGGGCTACCTCAGATTCTTATAGAGAGAGACTTAGCAAAAATGATGTCATGCCATTCACTTGCCTTTACACAATGGCCCTCTGTGTAGATCTGAATGTGGGTGAAAAATTCAGTCGAAGAAATGTCTGAGTTCAAAATGAAAGGATTTTCTTAACATGTTCAAAAGTAAACATGTCCAACCTTAGAGGACTACCATAAATCACATGCCTTTTTACTGTATATGGGGAAATTTTTGAAAAGAAGAAAAAGGGAATATGTAGAATTGGTGCTATAGTATCCAGTTTGAACAATTCTGAGAATAGTTTACTTACTGATTTTAATGCTTTGATATCCTGGCTCTTTTCTGCTTCAGGATTCCTAACCTGAACCCTCAGTGGAGGTGAAATAATACAACAAAATAGCCATTCTCTATGGTGGAAACTGATTGTTGTCTGAACAAGATCATGTGTTGATTTCAGTCGATGTTTACCAAATATGTAGATTTGATCCTGACCTGTAAAAATATTCTTCCTTCCTCTTCCAATTGTACATGGGCTACGATCCTAAAGACACTAATATTGGGCCATTTCAGTCTTCTCTCTTTAAGAAATAAACTATTACAATATATGTGTTTAGAAGATGATCAGCTGTTCTAAGGACTCCAGTTTTAGAAAGCCACTTAATACCCTCCAAACTGACAAGGTTTATTAGATGAGAAAAGCAACAAAAGCAAAAATTCTGAATAGACATTAATAGAATATGTTTAAAAGGACAACAGCTTTCTTTGTGGTGTTCATTCTTATGTAGCCTTGTAAATAAAAACAAGATTGTTGGCCACAGAAATTTGTTAGAAGCATGCCCTTCTTGATGAATGTACATTGACACATAGAATGGATATTATTTTCTTTTTGCTTTGAATTAATGATACTACTTTACATCATAATAAATAATGCTACCCCCCACCCTTTTATCCACAGTTCTTCCTCTCAGCAACCCAGAACTTCACTTTCTGGTCAAGGGGTTTGGGGTGTTTTTTGGTCAATAGGTCTTACTACTTCTGTTATCCTATAAAGCATGGATTCTTTCTTAGCCCTTTGGGGGGGGTGTCTGTGTGTGTGTGCGCGCGCGCACACACACTCGTGCATGCATACCCCTTCTCAGAAAAGTATTTTTTAATTATAATTGAAGGAAATGCTGAATTTAATTTAGAAGTTAGGGGAAAAGATTTAATTTTCCTCTTATTTGAGCTCATAGACCCCCCATAGGGTCCATGGAACCCAAGAACCCCTAAACTAAAATCTTAATTCCTTGTACATATTTGATTTTCTCGTTTAACCTATAAGTACATAGCTCCTCCAAATTAGGAATGAAAAGGTACCAGATGGTTATAATGGGAAGAAATGAATAAATGAATAACCCAGTGATATGATTCAGAATCACAGAATGATAGAAATTGAAGAATCCTTAGAGTTTAATCCAACCCCTCCTCCCCCAAAGATGAGGAAACAGAGGTCTAGAGAGACTAAATAAGTCATTCAAGATCACACGGCTAGTTGTGGCAACTTGTTCTTCATGAAAAATAACAAGATGACTGAATATGTAAATAACGTTTCTTCTCCACCCCACCCCTTAAAGAATATGTAGGAAAAGCCCAGATGAGCCCATATATACCCAGACTGTTATATCCAAGATTTTCAGTATTTATATGCATGGGATACCATTGAACAACCTTGAGAATGCTTTCAATTCCTACAACTTTGAATTCCTTGAACTGTTTCTGGGGATATGTCTTGGCTAAGGCTAAACTGAGGCAAAATGGTTTTCCTAGATCCTGGGTTGTATAGCATATACATTAAAAAATTAATAAATAATTATATAAGTAGGAGTTCAGGCCATAGCCATCCATTCTACTTGCAAGCAATTGACCAAGGCTGAAAAACTTTCTAGCCCCTTTCCACCCCCTTAAGATATATTTTCATCAACAGATACTGATAAAATGGAAGACGTGAAAACTACCATTTTAAAATTAAAGGCATATTTTTAATGACGGGCTCTCCCCTTTTATTCCCATTAGAGCCAGGAAAGTTTAAGTGTACTAATACTGTACTACCGTGGATGTGTCTAAGTTGCCTTTTTGGTATGTATTTCAAAGCATACTAACATTCTGTCTACAAGCCAAAGTCATACAAGAAGATGCCTCCTGTTTTACATTAGTAAAGGAAAAAAAGTGGCCTGCAGCTACATATGGTCATATGGCACTTCATTCTACCATTGCCTAACAAAAATGTAGGAAGGCACTGGCACAAGGATTTGAGTCCTCAGACTGAAAGAATTTTTCACTTCTGTTCTGACACTTAGCATGATGCACTGTCTCATTACCTCCTGTTACAGTATATCATGTTAGGCTACAACTTGAAGAAAAGTAACACGAGACGACACAGTGTAACTCAGTGTGATATTAGGCAATGGCACACAGAAAAATACCACATTACCCAAGTGGCGAGTTCACAATCTACATTTATTATGGAAAGCAAAAGTGCGACAAATGAATGCTAATTGTCACAGTTTCCTATAGGTTTACAAAGCAGTTTTTCGTGGACAAGACAGCACTATTAGTTAGTGCAATACTGATATTCATCACAACTGGTTTCATTTACATTAAGTACATTGTTAGCAAGGACAGAACAATCTGAATAATAATGTACAAGCTTGACAACAAAAGATAGCATCTATAATAATGTTTCAACTGTCACAAAGATCCAATCTTCTTTTTGTTAAATGAAATAAGATATGTGTGTCCAAAATTATTTTAAAAATACAGCACTTTACACTACCCTTCCCAGAGGGAAGGATGATTTCAGGATTCCTGCCTCTAAAGATGGAAAGGTGGTCATATAGCTGAGGTGATTTCCTTTCCTTGGAGAGAGGGAGTTATGATGTTTTTCTTGTCCGGCAGAGGCAGTAACATCAGCCCTAGAAAACACATGAACTCTTTTCTCCATCTGACCTAGTACAGGCAAAGAAGTGCACAGATATACACCAACAAAAAGAGAAACTGGTATCAAAGGAGCAGAGGGGAAAGATTCAGGATAAATGGATATATGAAAACCTTTCATTTTAGGTCATCCCTCAGTCTTATGTTGATTCTAACATGTATGTGTCCCTCTCAGATTAGAGAAAATTGTGCCATTAAAAATCCTGCCACCTCTCTTCCCTTGTTCCTTTTCTTGGCATCCCCATGTATACACATGAATACATTATCCTACTGCTTTCTAAAAGTTTCAATGTCAAATCAGAAGATTCTTTCCCAGGGTCAGATGCCATAAAAGCTTCATCAATGCATGAATGTTTCAATACTGAAAGGATGGCTAAGTCTTGAGTGGGATTCTAAAGGGGCCATAGGCTAGGGATACATGGTTCTCAGTGACTGACAAATTTTAGTCTCACAAAAAAGGAAAGGGCTGATGAAATATGAACACAAATGTTACACTATCCTAAGCAAGTAATAAAGAAACTCGGGGAAAACAAGGCAACTGGGTAAATACCTTCCACATATTAGAAGTTCAAATTAATATTGTTGACTGATGAGGAGGGTGGCTACTGTAGTCATTCCATCCCTGAAAGCCAATGTTATTAAAATCCATCTATTAACATGGGAAGAAAGTAGGGTAAGAGATCCTAGTTATAAGACAGTTGGGTTTTCTTTTTCCTTACTCAAACAAGTTTTTTATAATGTGATGTATTAATTCAACAATTACCTAGAGAAAATGTTTAGTCCCTCTTTTTTCCATAATATTTAATATAAATCCAGTGATTAATAGTTGGCTTCTATGTGCTTCCATCTTAGGATTTCAAACCATATAAACAAACAAGCATTTCTTTCTTTGTCATAGATGAGGAAATTGGGGGTTATCTTGAGGTGAAGCCAAAGACCCAACAGTGACTCAGACTCAGGACTAGTAACATAAGCTGGAAACTGAATCCAAAACTCCAGATTTTCTCATCTCCATCCTTTAACCACAAGGTCATTGTCATGAGCTAAAAGAAGTTGGTCCCTTCAAAATGGGGGACAGTTTGACTGTTCATGAGGTAGTGAAAAACAATGTGATGTAACTTACTGAGACAAATTATGACTTGAATAACCTCACTGGAAACTGTCCTTAAGCAGATATTGGGGTTCAAATGTTTTCAAGGCAAATAGACTCTATAAAGACTTCATTCCTGAGTCTCTAGGGGCCTGTGTGTTGAATTCCCATGACCATTCCTCTGGGACAAGGAAAGAAAAAAATCTCATTTTTGGAGCCAAGAAGCCAGTTTTTCTCCCTCACTAATAACCTGAAGGAATTTCTTTCTATGCTTTCTATGAGTCTGATACATGGATATAGGCTTAGTATCTGAATATACAGAAGCAATGCATGTATATCTTGACTATAATCTGAAACAACATCGTTGTATGAAAGAGGAGTAGTTTTTAAGCAATTCAATTACTAGATTCCTTCCTTTCAACAGCTGTACAACTATTAGGTTGTTCAACACAGTAAAGAGAAAATAGGACTTGTATACCTTTAAATCAGGTAGTAGAGAGTACATGGTCATCTGCTATGCATGCCTAGGTTAATAAATTCATGTTATAGTTTATATTTAAATGGCCATGTCAAAGTATTAAGAGTCCATCGAGTTCCATGTTATTGTTCAAGCCATTTTATTGAGAAAGGGGTGATCATTTTATAAATGAAGGTTAGAAAGACAAACCACCCCTAAAAATGAAAGTTGCAATAACAACAAAATGGCCAGATGCCTATTATCTTTCTAAACCTGCCTTCCAAATCTGTAGCAAGGACTGTATCACAAAGTATACCTCTTCTGCCTATATGCCTGGGCTGTACATAGACCTCTAAGACCTGAGAGATGCCAGATAACAGATTAAGGCTGATTTGAATGGGGGTGTTAGTGATTAAGGATAAGGGAGTGGGGAGGAGAGAGCTCTGTTTGGTGTCTAGCTGATCATACCTAGCCAAGAATCAGGTAAGTGAATTCAAGGATTTCAAAGAACTAAACTTCACTTCTTCTGGCAAGATGCCTTTCAATGATTGTCTTCTTTTCACCCAAGATTTTTGCTTCAATTCTTCCCCTTTGCCATTTAAACCAGTGGCTCCTTTTCAGGATGAGCCACTTTACATGATGCATTTTATAGCAGAGCAGAAGGAATTTTTGTCCTAAATGCAAGACCCTAATTCAGGGAAGCCATTAGCTTCTGTTGGTTGCATAGGCACTGAATCCTGAGGCAGATATCATGATGAACCATAAAGATAAATTTCAGGAGTCAAGCAATTTTTTATATCATATGGAGAAAAGGAATGGCTGACCAAATCACCTGGCATATTCTAGATGCTTGATAAATTCTTTTTAATTAAATTGGAGCATCTGATGAAGAAGGTAAGAAGGCTTTCATTCTCAATTTTCTTCTTCAGTCACATTTTTATTTAGTCTCAATGTAGCTAAACCTGTATTCATGTGAGAAACTTTTTCTTGATCTTAGAGAAATTGGCTTTTGCTTCACCCTAGCCCCCCACCAAACGCAGAGTGATATAATGCATAGCAAGTTGATCTGAGTCAGGAAAACCTGTGTTCAAATCCATGGTTAATATATACTACCTCTGTGATTCTGGGAAAATTATTTAATTCTCGGTACTTCAGGCAACTCTCTAAGGCCATCAGTTGTAGGAATGGTCCTGTTCTATACTGCTTCCACACTCAAATTTCCCTCCCTTGATGAAATCATTTATAGGCCTGCCCCCCCAAAAAAACAACAAAACCCTTTGTGTATATTTCCCAAATCTAGTTTAGTGTGACTAATTTTCCTGATTTTCCATAAGCCTACATATTGAAATACAAGATCAAGTCTATTATCAGTTAAATAACCAATTCATTCTCTCACTAAGGGTTACAACCCACTATCCTACAGGTGTGGATGACTCAGTGTTTCACTGGGGAGGTCCTTTCAGTAGAAAATTAAGTGGAGATTTGACAATTATCCAATTAGGTTGATTGCTGGAGATGGTCATAGTTTGTAATGCAGGCCAAAAGATACACTGATCAGATTTCTCCAAATAATTGCCAAACCTCCACTTTGTACTGAGTATGATTCAAAGGGCCTTCCCTGGAGGGTGTGCTTTCTTTCCAAGCAGCTGTGAAGAGTCAGATTTAGTTAGACTCTGGTCAGAGGGCACAAAAAGCCACAGTGGGTGAAGTCTCCAGTAAGTTACAGCATATGGGAAATGGGACTTGAAGAGGGGGTAAGAATGGATTTATTTCAACGAAGCATTTATACAACAAACTCCTCTAAAATGATAGAAATTGCAGATATTAGGGTCAGAATAGAGCAGTTTTCTGTTTGGAAGGATATAAAGCTTTGTCAATTCCTTCAAAAGAGATCTGCCCTTGTACTGTGTACGCGCATGCATGCACACACAAGCACACACACATACACTCTTAATGAACAGGCATCTTGGGTGTTCAGCTACTTTTGACTCACACTTCCTTTTGTTTTTGATGGCTTTTGCCCAGTATGATTGCTTAAAATAATATCCCTGCTCCCTCAGTGGTACTGTGAGTAGGTCTGATAAAGGGGTCACTGGATAGTCTGTGGTTACCCTCAGTCTCCTTGCTATTATATCCCTCTCTGCCCATTCTATTTACCACCCAGTAGCCCACATGCCACTCCCTCTGCAGGGAAACAGACTCATTGTTGCTCATCATTCCCAAACAAGGATCTCAGCTTTATATTCTCTCACAAGCTTAGAACAATTTTCATTCAGTTCATAGTTTGCCTCTCTACTCTTATTCCCTATAAAATAGCATGCTCTGCATATAAATCCTATCCCTACATTTTGGAAGTCAATGTTAAATGAGGCACTTGAATATTTCCTTTATTGGTTTTTCCTGTTATCATACTGATGTCTCTATACCCTTTTCTTGAACTGAACTCTTCTAAAAGACCCAGAAACCTTCCCAGCATCCAATCAGGATTCACATCAACCAAACCACTTGACAGCAAATTCAGCATACATAGACCAAGCAGAAACCACAGACCTTTGAAACAAAATGAACCTAGGAAACCCAAAATCTAAGACTAAATAGTTTTCAGGAAAATGTGAAAGATAAAATTCTATAAAGAATAAAAAAATATAGGGATGGGGGTCCTTAGCCTACTATTCTAAAAAGGACACCTTGAAAATGAAAATTTGTAATGTCCACTCTTCTACTTTTGACTAGTAACTGTAGTCATTATATGTTGACTCCTTGTTTGTACATTATTCTGAATGATCTCAAAGACTATGTCTCTCTTTATTTCTTTATCCATCTACCAAAATTGAAAAAAATTATAACAACCCTCATGGAATTTAACAATGGTTCTATTCTGCTCTAGAAGAAAACTTGAATTTATTAAATTATTTCTTCCAAATACTACATGATAGCCTACAAGTATGAAAGAGTCAATATATCTCGAGATATGATCAATATGTGTATTTCACTAGACATAAGTTCATGTCTAATACTTAGAAAGGTAAAGATGGAAAAACAGAATCCATTACTTTATAGATGGAATGCCTAAAAGTCTATAACAAAAATAACATAAAGCAGAACACCCAACCATCACTTCAAAATCATGGATGGTACAATTTCTTAGGTTAGCTTAACAAAGAATTAATTTGGATAGGCATGATTGTTTTGATTTGTGATCAGTGTCATGAATTGGCCAAAAATATCATCTCTGCAGTAGATGAACAAAGTCTAAGAGTTTCATTTTCAATAGCCCAGATGTTTAATGTAAAGGCTCTATGTCTTCTTCCTGAAAGATGCCCCTTCATATGCCAGTGCCCACATAAGCCATAAAAAGGCAGGTGCAATTGAGGTCTACACATTTGTTTTGGACATTTGCTATACCAAGGATTCAGCCCTGTCAGGTATTCAAATATGCTACATTGGACTATTTTCTTCCCATCAGATATGATCAGAGCGCTGGCCACAACAGGAAAGACAAAATGAACACCACAAAAAGTATAGAATTGAATTTACTTTTAGAGATACATCTCAGGAAAAATTCAGTAACCAGAATAAACAACTCCCAGCTATGTCTCTAATTAGTGGTGGGACTTTGGGCAACTCAGTTAACCTCTTAGACTCAAGATCTGGTCTACTTGAATTGTAGATATACAATAATATTCATTGAGATCCTTTAAGCAGATGAATATACTGAATCTGTCTGCTTGAATTGATTTAAATTAGGTTAATCCTCTACTATATTTTAGGGGCTTACTGAGCCAATAATTTGGACACTCCCTATAGACACAAAAATATCAAGGAAAGCATCTCAGTGTTAATGGTTGGCAGAATGGGGGATAGACTAAAAGGGAGCACAAGAAAGCATCTTTTCTTTAGGGTGTTCTAAAAGACATTGTGTTCCTGTGTCTATAACAAAAGAATATAATATCCCAATTCAAACAAATGCTTTGATACTTTTTTTTTTCATTTTAATAGGAAACAGGACTCATGCACAGTCATGGCTGATTGAGTTACAGTACTAAATGTCAAAGGCAAAGATGCAACCATGGAGCCGCCAAAAAACAGTTATAAAAGTACATGGCACAAAAGTGAGACATTTCAATTCAAGGAAAGATGTTTCAACCTGGAAAAGAAACATCCCCAAAGTTAGCCAGTTCTCCATGTACTGATTCCATTGGTCTAAAAGGGAATGCTTCATTATATTCAATTACCCAAGAACTGAACAGCAGGGTGGAAGATGGTTCAGAGAGGGAAAGAGGAAAGTTGGAGCCATCAGGAGAGTCCCTGGAGGCATAACCTCTAGCTAGTGAGTATTGAGACTCAGAGGTAAGAGAAGCAACATCATCAAAGCATTTCTAGTTGGATAAAATTATTTCTATTTCTTTGACACAAAAGCTAAGTAAATAAACATTTAAAGTCAGCATTAAGCTTTTGGAGTGCTTTAATGATTTTAACTATCTTGGATTTAAGATGTCCATGAAAAGGGGCTTTTGGGGGGGGAGTTCGGGGGAAAGCAACTACCAAAAAGTAAAATGGAAAAGATGAAACCTAAAGACACTGTAAAAGATTCAGAAGGTACAAGCAGAATAATGTGTGCTTAGAGCTCCATGTGCTGTACTCATTCAGTGTGCTGTTTCACAATTCCCTCTACAAGCTTCAATTGTTTCTTTTGACAGTTTCTTTTTGACATTTTCAACTGTCTAAATCTACCCCAGAACTTTTGCATTGATGGTTACTAGTTTTCACTAAAAGCTAGGTCACTGCTTATTGCACATAGACAAAGAATTGTAAAGGTAAATCTTCCTTCTAGATTTCTTTAATTTGCAAGCTGTTAGATGCTGGACTCTTCAAAAGGTCAAGATCTGATCACAAGTCGTATAGAATGAGGTGAAAACTTCAAAAGATTAGGAAGTAATGTAATCCTTATAACTATACTTATTTACAAATCCAGATGTGCAAGCCTGCTATTTATTCATTCATTCCATAAGCACTTATTAGGCATCTACCATATACTAGATTCTAAGTATATAACTTTAAAATATGAATTATTCCCTCATCATGAGGAACTTGCATTCTATAGGAAGGGGGGAAGGCAGAGCTCTTTACTTGAAAATATTGATTTTCTCATCTATGCAATTATCAGTTATAGAACCCCTAAGGCTTTTAGGAATCATGGGATTAAGAAACCCAACAAGTTCTTACAAATCTTGTAGTCCAACTTCTTCATTTTACAGATGAGGAAACAGGCCCAAAAGATGAAGTGATTAGCACTCAGTCAGATAAAAATCAAAGTTACTCAAACTCAGGTCTTCTAGGATTCCAAATCTACTCTTTTTCCATTCTATCCTTCAACCTTCACTATCTGACCATAGTAGGATCCCTTTTCTGGACAGAGAGATTTTAGTTTCTCTCTAGCACATCTTAGGAGAGGTGAAGGAAAGGAAGAGCATTGTGGGATAAGAGGGAAGTCACCATTGCCATTTCATTTTTCCTGACATGGTACCTTTCCTGGTATCATCTTTATTTAGGTGTCAAAATTTGCCATCAGAGAAAGGCCAGGAATTCCATCCCTTGAAACTGCCTCATTTCAGATAAATTTGGTTGCTCATTGGTTTAACTATCATGACAATTGATGTTTATCTTGGACAAAATAGAAATAGCAGGATGAGCAAATTCCTTTCTAAACTGCAGATTTAAAAGTGAATATATTGTAATAAACTGGTCACTGACCAAGCAGAATAGTGAATCTACCTTCTTTCAGCCTTTTAGGATGAATGGAGCTCATCATTTTTATATCTTTTACTTTCAGAGCTCCTAAAGCCTTTTAGGCTTTTATAACAAAATAGGTAGATCTTTTTTCAATGTGACTTGTCCATTCAAGGGTCTACTTTTCCTACTCATTAATGCCTAACAAAGAAAATCTGATATGATTCTCCAAATCCTTCTGGTTGAATTTTTGAGTTCATTAATTACTTGGTACTCAAAAGAACAGTGTTGATGTGGACAGAGCCCAAGAATGATCTCACAAGATTTCCAGCTCAAAACCTGGTCTAGTTATTTTATCCAAACCCAAACCCAAACTATTTGACTCCTCTCAGACCTAATCAAAGATTAGAGTTCTTTTATATTTGTAATTCTAAATTTCAGAAGCATTAAAATAATTTCTCAGAACTGTTAATGTTTCTGGAAGTCTTTGTTTGTGACATCTATCAGTACTTCTATTAATCATCTAATTAAAACTAAGTGGCAAGGAAAATTTCCTTTCAAGGAATATTTTAGTATTCTTTTTTTTTAAACCCTTACCTTCCGTCTTGGAGTCAATACTGTGTATTGGCTCCAAGGCAGAAGAGTGGTAAGGGCTAGGCAATGGGGGTCAAGTGACTTGCACACAGCTGGGAAGTGGCTGAAGCCAGATTTGAACCTAGGACCTCCCGTCTCTAGGACTGGTTCTCAATCCATTGTGCTACCCAGCTGCCCCCATATTTTAGTATTCTTAAGCAAAACTAAAAGTGAAAAGTTTAAAAAATTCTCTCAAATTACACACATTATCTCTGCAGGCAAAAGTCTTATGTCATCACACCTAATTTTTTTCTATCTTGTACTGTGATTATTATCTCTGAGAAACTAAATGCAAAAAATAAATTTTTTCAATCAGAAATGCAGATACTCTTCAAGAAGTGGTACATTCAATATGCAACTGTGCCCAAGTTAGATGTTTACCAGCCTCTAGTGAAAGAATCCATGTGGCTTTAAAAGCCAGTCCACCCAATAATCCACCAACAAAAGCCAAAAGTCAGGCCATAAGTAAGTCCAACAGGATACTGCATCTCTGTTTGGTTGTTTTCCTTCAACCTGACCAATATAATATTTTAATGTAGAAAGTGAGTTGCTGGTACAAGACATGGTGGGGTAAAAATGAGGTGTGGCAGCTAAATGTCATCGTGGGTAAATTGCTGATTATGTTTATCTACTGCCAGGCAGTAAGAAGATAATTTTAGAGCTGAAACAGGAAGTGGAGGAGGCTGATGACAGAGATGTGAGCCCTACTCACCATTTTCATAAGCAAACAAAACACTTTCCATACTTTCATTCCACGATATTGTGAAACTCTAAGAAGGTTGTATTTAATCAAGGGCAGTGAAAGTCCCCATCTGGGTAGTGTAAAGGTTTTAGCATTATAAAACTCTTAATGTATTAATGGCATAAACTGGTCAGTGACATTGAGTGAGTAGCCTTTAAGAAATGGAGTCCTTTCTTTTTTCAACATTCTTCATTAAACAGAATTGGTGAAGGCTGAGATATAACAAATAGAGAATAGATCTGCTTTTAACCAACTTATTCTCTTGGCCTAGTTTTGGTCTAGTTATACTGTCTCAGGCTAGCAATACAGGAAGAAGGAAGGAAGGAAGGAAGGAAGGAAGGAAGGAAGGAAGGAAGGAAGGAAGGAAGGAAGGAAGGAAGGAAGGAAGGAAGGAAGGAAGGAAGGGAGGGAGGGAGGAAGGAAGGAAGGAAGGAAGGAAGCATGGAATGTAATAAAATGATCCCTCGTTAAGCCTTTCTTTAAACAAAAACCTCAAAGGATTCTGATCTACTCAGATTATCTAAATTTTGCATGCCTCTCTATGTAAGTTACTTAATCAATAGAGAATTTGGGGATTATATTTTAAATACATTTTAACTCCACATTTTATGGTGTTTAGGATTGATTTACTAAACCCAATTCATCAAGTGCACTTAACAAATACAATAAAAATTAGCAAGCTATCCTTGAGCTCTTGTCATGAACAAATATTTATGTTTAGGGTTAAATATGAAACATATAAATAAACTGAGGTAGGCAAACCTAGCAAAAATTTGGAAGGGAAAATGTTGACCTCCCTATCTACAATTTTCCAAAAAAAAAACAAGAGAAAACTGAGTAGACCCTAGGAGCAGGATGATAATTGTTTCAGACTTAACATTATAGCCTAAGCTGAACCAATTTGAAAGACTTTAATACATATTTGGGTATCTCTTGAGATCCGAATTCTCAATTCAAAGTCCAGTTTCACTGAGAGTGATATGGTGGTGGCTGGAGTTCTGAAACTAATTGGTCCAAGACTTCCACTTTCATTAGAACTAATAATAAAACTCTTTGGTCACTCCAGCACAAAAAAAGGTTAAGGAAGTCATTCCATTTTTTCTGTATTACATCCAGTGACACAATTTTAAATTCTAAAGGGTTCAAGGCATCCTACTGTAATCTAAGGCCACCACAATGCACTCCCAAGATGGAAGTATAAAAATAAATATGGTTTCCATTCTAGTTCCATTTTTCAAATGTTTTATAAGGCCTCAGTTTTATCTTTCAATCTTTCATTTTGTGTCTAACACACTTGATGTTTGATAAGGACAAATTCACTAAAGCTGTTGAAAAACAGAGCACTTTCATTTACATAGATATGCTGTACCTTACTCTGAGAATGTCTAACTCATTTGTAAATTATGAGTGAACACCCCATCACATAAATCCTAAAGGGACTATAATACATGGGAACAAATTAAACCATGGAAATCTTTTAAATGTCAACATGATGACAGTCACATGCATCCTTTCTTCTATTTGCAAAACACTATCCTGGCAATATTTCTGCAGTGAAAGCACATCAATCTAATCATAGAAGATTTCGCTGATGTTTGTCTGATATAACACTTAGCCCTAACTGTTCAATCAACATAGCGATGTTAGGGCTTTCTTCTTAGTTAGACCATTTTAAGTACCATTTAACATTCAAAACACAAAGAAACCATTGCAGTATTCTTGAGATTTCCCTAAGAGATCTGACTGCTTTTACAATGAGTTTTAGGGTGCCTTTCTTTTTCAAATAATAACAGTCAAAATTTTCAGAACATAAAGATACAAAAAGTTGAGGATTTTAAATAATTGGGTCTATACAAGTATAAATTGCCCTTGTGAAATACAGGATCTTGACTCATTCAATTAAATATAAAACTAGAAATTTTGACCCCACTGGATGGATGCCAAGCTTACCACAATCAACATGATTCATTTCTGCTGATGGGAGCCCTAGTACAAGTGGTCACAAATAGGTACAGGTTTGGGAATATACATTTTTGTGATTTCCCTTTCTTTGCCACTTCCTGGGTTATTAAGAGTCAAAGAAATTGGTATGTTCTTAAAATACATACCCTGAAAAGTTCAAAAGGTTAATGGCTATTATGGAATTCCAGAAAGGCTATCTACAATCTTTTAAAGCAGGCAATCAACAATGAAAGGCATATTTTGATTACACAATAAGTTCTCCCATATGAAAATCTGCTCATTACAATGACATTAAATACCCAATAACTGGGTCTGAGATGGAATATTAGCATGAGCATAAAATCACCATTGAAGTAAAGTGACCAAATAAGGTATTGGCCTTCAGACATTGTAGCAAGTGTTTATTTCTAAAGGCATCTACAAAGGGATTATAAGTATTTTCTTTTCCACCTTAAAGAGCTATACAATTTCATATACACAGCAGCATTACAACTGGAGAAGGGCACAGAAAATCCGTGCTGAGCAGGGAGTAGAGTGGAGATGGCTGCTGTGTATTTTGTAGGCCACCAGCAGAGAGAAAGAGATCAGCAATCTTCCCTTCAGGTAACACCCAACAATTTTTTTAAAGGGAAAATACATTTTCCTTTGCATTTCAGAGGAAATTGAAGAGGCAGCCTTACTAAGGGGTATGAAACAGTTTTGTTTTGTTTTTTTTTACTCCTCAGTGCAGCACAGGTTATATTGTATTGTACCAACTTCATGAAGTGTTCCAATTTTTTTCTACATCTTTTAGAAAAAACATCCAAATCTTTCATTTCCAGTGCTTAATGTTAGAAATATATTGTTACCATTTGCAGGAAGGTAGGTGAAATGTTGGTACTGGCTTCTCTTTCTCTTTCCATTGCAGACGTAGAAATTAACCTGAACAGGACTGGTAATTCTCTGATTGCGAAAAGGTGGTATTTCAACCACCAGTGAATTCTGAAATGAGAATGATACACAAGGAAAGGCACCAATCAGCATCTTACCAAAAGAAAAGTACAACATAATATTTACATGTGATCCTTCCAAATTCCTGATCCCTTGGCATATCATTTTAAAAGAATAAAACCAGCCTAATTACCCATGTTAATGAAGGGAGGTAGAGAGGAAGCAAAATTAGAGTGATAGAATAGTGTAAATCTTGGAGTCAGGAAAGCATGGGTTCAAGTCTTGCCCTCAACTTATACTGTCTATGTGATCATAGACAAGTTCATTTACTATCTCAGTGTTCCCAAGCAACTTTCTAAGATAATAAATGTCAAAGGAGTTTCTGACCTGAATGGGTAGAGTAAATTTATATACCAGGGAATTTCTCACATTGAAATCAAAGTTCTGTACCAACTGTGGGGAGGGGAAGTTTGAGGAATTAAGCACCTTTTATGTGTCAAACACTGTGCCAAGGCTTTACTTATTATATGTATCACTAACTACCAAAAATGGTAGATAATCTATCTTTCAATTCTTATCATTTCTTTCTTCACCATATCAACATCTAGTTAGTTCATCTAACTATGTTTTGCTCATTGAAACTTAGTTTGTATTACTCTAGGAGTAAGGTGAGGAGGTCATTTTAGGATGAATGATGAGAAGGCAAAAGATCAAACCATACAGAAGAAATTAACCTGGAATTAATAATTTGCTGGATTTTAGAGCCCACACAGAAAATCAATATTAACTGTATGCTCCAGTCTCTAGACAAATCATGGCACCAAGTATATTAAGCATTTATTATGTAGTAGACACTGTGTTAAGCACTCAGGTTGTTTTTTTTTAAACAGCAAACAAAACCACAATAACAAAATAAAACCTCCACAACCATGGAAAGATCTGACACCCATTAAGATTCTCTAACTTTTACTTAGCCAGTCACATGTCTTATGAGGACCTAGGATTTTCTTACTTACTCTATCATAAAGTCTACACCAATGTGAACAAGAAGAAAAAAAGCAACACATAAGCAATAGTGGTATTTTTCTAGTGGAAAGTATTGGGCAGTAACATTGTAAAGTACTTTTCCATGGACTAACAAAATCCAAGGGAATGATCAACCAGGGGCTTTTTTTCCCTTCTGAAAGATTGCTGATGGTACTGGACTGTCCATCTGTAATGTTCAAGTTAACATTGATCAATAAGAAAAATAGTCCAACATATCCAAGCCTCCTTTGACTGGACTTGCCTAGGAAGGCTCAGTATGGGGGTGACTAAATTCATATTAATTAAGAAACTCTCCCATACTTAAGCCATCAGCAATCAAGATAAATGAGATACCATTCTCAAATATGGAGTTTATTGTTTTAGAAAAACAAAACAAAACACACTGTATATTCTTCCCTCAAAAAAAACCCAAAACAAATGAGGTTCAGAGATTTCAGAGAAAGGCTCCTAAACTATTATGTGGAAGGTAGCTGATTACAAATAAGTTATCTTTTTAGGCAAATCTACTTCATTTTTTTACAGATACCATGGTAAAGGCATGACTTTGCCTACTGATATGGTACAGTAGAAAAATTAATGCCCTGAGCATTAGGAGAGCAGGGGTTTTTTCTTAGTCCCAGTTCTACCCTCTGCTTTTTAATAAATCATTTTAATCCCTGTGAACCTCAGTGAGTCACCATATAAATCCAAGTATTCTGGATCTAACTTCAGAATTTTTTCCACTTTACTTTTTTTATTTGTATGAGATAAATTGTCTCCTAATACTAATAATAATACTTTGCATTTATATATTGCACTTCAGCATGTGTAATGTGCAGTATATGTACTATCTTATTTCATCTTCACTACAACTCTAAAAAGTAGGTTTTATCATTAACCCCATGAAGAAATTGAGACTAAAAATGGTTAATTGAGTAACCTAGGACCCCAAAGACCTGAACTCAGGTGTTTCTGATATTAAGTCAAGTATATATTCCATCCAGTTACCTCTCTAAAGAGATTTTGATGTTTTATCATATGATTAATTTTTAATAAGAAAGTGGAAGGGAAAGTGTGAGAAAAGCACTTTGACTCTCTTCTTTTGTTAAATAGTTTGGGTTTAAGGGAAGTCTTTAATACACACCTTGAATACTTTGCTGCTCTCAATAAAGATAAGATGGGAAGTACTGGTCATATGGTACAGAGGATATATACTTTAAGAAATATATAAATATCATAGGATGTCAGACTTGGACAGACCCCCTTTCCTTTGAAAATGAAGAATCAAATGGTCAAAACCACTTCCTAAAGTTCATACAATAAGTGGCAGCATGAGGATCTTAACCTAGGACAATTTGTATCTAATATTGTGCTTTTTCTACTACATGATAATATGTGGTACCAAATTCGAGTAACAGAAACTATATTTCCTTCCTATACATTCCTACTATCTTCAGACTTCCTCATTGATGAGACTCAGGGAGATTGAGTGGCTTTGCCCATGGTCACAGCTAACAAAGATCAAGACGCAAAATTTCTACCATTCAGGTCTTCCTGGGTGAAGTCCAATACTTCTAGCAGACATTTGGATAGTGAAGTAGAGAAAACTGTGAGCCTGGAGTCAGGAATCCTTATTTAAGTACTCACTAGCTAAGCAACTACTTACTATTAGGCAAACTTTCTACCTTAGTTTATTCCTCTGTAAAGTATGGATAATAATAACAGCACCTACCCCCCAGCATGGTTGTAAGGATTAAAAGAGTTAACATATATGAAGAACCTTGCAAACCTTAAACTGCTATGCAAATATTAGTTACTATTATCCATAACATTGCATTCATTCTTGAACATATGAGAGGGAAAATGAAGTTAAGGTGAAAGAAAATGTAATAAAAAGAAAATTTGCAGTCATAGGACAGTGAAAGGATCTTCAGAAGCAATGAATATATAGATTCACCTTGGCTTAAAAAAATGACATATATGAAAATCACAATGTACAAAATACTTAAATTAGGAAAAGAAAGTTATGATTATTTGTATCACAAGATGTTTCATTGAACTGCATGTATCCAAAAAGCAAACACTTAACGGTGAACATAAAAGAAACAGAGATGTTGGACAACAAGTTGGTGAAATAGAGAGATGGAGTGTCTTTCTGCATCTCAACTGAGGGATGATCATGAAGAAAACTCATAATGAAGTTTCAGACTTCCTCACTGTCACTCATAAGCAAGTGAAGTACAGTACTCCCAATGGAAGAGAAGATGGCCAACTCCCACTGCCTTCTACATTCCAACATCACATTCACAAAGAGCTAAAGAACTATTTGGAATGAGAGTCTGATTCTTTATGTTTATGGCTTACTTTACTTACTACCAAATTCTCTTAGTATGTGCAAGGGCAGCAGCGCAAGATCACTGACCTTCCAGGAGTTACTTATCCTTTGAATGGATATTACTTTTGAGATTCCTTAATGTCATCTGCCCTTGGAGATTCCCTAATTATGATCCCCAAAATCTCTCTGAGGATACCCAGGAAATTACCATTTATCCCACTCAGCCCAAGGCCAGATAGAACTCAATACAAATGATTCAGAACTGGATTTTGGATAAATATCAGTTCCATATTTACTCTTTTAGTGGCTTGTCTATTATTCTGAGGAATAACCTGAAGGGCAGCTGGGTTGCTCAATGGATAGAGAGCAGGCCTGGAGATGGGAGGTTCTGGATTTCAAATTTGGCCTCAGACATTTCCTAGTCATATGACCCTTGGAAAACCACTTAACTCCAATTGCCTAGCCCTTACTGCTCTTCTGTCTTGGCACCAATACTTAGCATCGATTCAAAGACAGAAGGCAAGAGTTTAAAAAAAAAAAGAAGCTGACAACTACAGTAATTATATAAGAAGGCTGGCAAAGAGATGGGAAAGTAAGCTTACATCATTTGCATGAATGAAGTCAGAGAATAGTCCTGATATTTTTAAGATCATGGATTAATAGTTTTATAGCTAAAAGAGATCTTAAAGGACATATAAGCCTCTCCCTTAATTTTACTCATAAACAGAATCCCAGAGAACTTAAGGGACTTGTCCAAGATCAAAAAGAAGGACTGGGATTTGAACCTATCTACTCTGACTCTGAGTCCTACCCTATCTTTATTAGAGTTATGAAGGGAACTGCATTTAAGCCTAAGGAAGCATTGAAAAATTACATTATGGCCATGGTATTTCCTCAGAAAAAGTGAAGCAAAGTTTGAAGAAATAATGAGTTTTGTCACTTTCTGGTAGTTGATATATTTCTGAGAAAAGTTTATATTAGTTTTAGAGAAATACAGGATCAGTAAGAAGGTTAAGTAGCAAGACTATTATGCACTAATTTTGATATGAGAAATGAAAGTGAGAAAGTAAATCAGAATTGCTAATTAGTGAAGAAAAACTTATCAACCACCTACACTTTAAATCACCTTGGTCTCTCCAAGGGAGGAAGAGAAAGAACCAACATATATTACAGATCCCCCAAAATAAATCATTAATCTCTAGAGGCTATCAGTTGATTTTTTTAAAAGCATTTTTAAGCACTAAGTGTCCAAAATCATGCTGGCTGCTATGAGGGATACAAAATAAAGCTGAAATACAATTATGTAGGTAGATAGTTATTTGTAAAGCTAGAAGAGAAACTTAATAATGATGATGATAATAATAATAGTGGGGTAGCTAGGTGGCTCAGGGTATAGAATGCCCAGCCAATAGACTGTAGGTCCTGGGTTCAAATATGGCCTCAGATACTTTCTAGCTGTGTAACTCTGGGCAAGTCATTGCCTAGCCCTTCCTGCTCTTCTGCCTTAGAACTGATATTCAGTATCAATTGTAAGATGGAAGGTAAGGGTTAAAAATAATAATAAAAGCCAAATGAAAACATATTGCTAATTTATGCCTCCCTTTTTACTGCATTTATCAAGAAAATATCACATATTTATAGGTAAATGCAATGAGTAAATTTGTCAAGTAAGACTATATTTGAAGCGGTATCTATTTTATATTTAAAACAAAAGTGACTAATTAAAAGTTGTATACCTTATAGTAGATGGTTAAGAATAAGTCATTCCCCAAGGGAGTTACTGAAATATTGTTCTAAGAACATACTTGTCTACAGGATGGGGGGGGGGTGCCCCACTGAAGAGCAAATCAATTTTGAAAGTCTCAAATCAAGTATTATTTCCCAGGGGACATGGGAAGGGCAGCAGCACTCATATTGGGGAATCCCCCATGCCTTATGATATCTCTTTGGCTGAAATTGAAATAACTGTAGCAGAGAAAGCAGAAAAGTATACATATGCTCATGTGCAATGGATAATGTGTCAAGAGTAATGTGTCAAGTAAAAGGTAATGTGTCAAGAGCTGTAGGTTTTGAAATTAAAAAAAATATATGTTCTCTGTAACTGTCCAGTCATTTCAGTCACATCTGAATCTCTGCAACCCCATTTGGGGTTTTCTATGCAAAGATTCTAGAATGGTCTGTTCTTTCCTTCTCCAGCTCATTTTACAGATGAGGAAACTGAGACCAAAAAACTGAAGTGATTTGCCTAGTATCACAGAGCTAGTTAAGTGTTTCAAACCATATTTGAACTCAGGTCTTCATGACTGCAATTCTGACAGTCTATCCAATGTGTCACCTAACTGCCTGCTATGTTTTCTAGTAATAGCCATTTTGTGCCCAAACCATTTAAAAAGCATTTCTAGGAGGACAGATTCATGTCTCCTGGTCCATTTGGCTGCTATTACTATCATTCTTCACATTATTTAGGTTCATTTTAGCATTTGTTTCATGGAGTGTTTTACAATCATTTTTATGGCTTGTTCATGCCGTATCTATTATTTTTATTAGTTATTCTTTTTTTTTTTTACTAAAGAAATGATGCATCAAAGCTAAGGAAACAAATTCTGTTCTAGCTAGATGCTTTAGAAACACGTTACATAGAGAATTTACTTTTTAAAGTGGCAGCACATTTAAGCAATACTTACTGGTTTGCACATTTCTTTGTCAGTTTTTGCTTCCATTTCCCACACATGATGACCATCTAAAAGGAAAAGACAGAAATAAATCTATTCTTTTATGCATAAATGCTTTTTGACCTCCCACTCTATCCTTCCCCATTTTCTTCTCCCACCCTTAGACCTATATAAATGACAACTAGTATTATGATAACTAGTATTATCATTATGCAGGTAAAATGAAGACTCTGTGGGAGGAGAAAATAACTGTCTTGAGGCACCAAAACTTTTCCTGATTCCCAGATGACATCTTTCTAGATCAAACAATAAGCATTAATAAAGGTCTATTGTATACAAAGTACTGTGTTGGAAACAATTTATATAAAATATGCAATTTAAATAAGGCACAGTTCCTGCCTACATGGAGCTTACAGTCTGATATCAATAACTATAATACATAATATTCCATGACACATACATAATACATTATCAATTTCCATGAAGTGGGTACCTGAAATGTGGACACTAGGCTTCAAGAGAGAAACCAGGTTCTTACATATTATAAGTCAACTTAACCAAGGAATATTTTCCATGCTGGAGAGTCCCAGACCCTGCAGACTATATTTTCTAATTACAATGAGCCTGATGCTGGTCCTCCCAACTAGTAAACTTTCCATTTAAGCCATCTTGACTTAGATTTAGTAAATAATGCCTCTATCCCATTGCAACTAAAACTAAATCCATATCAGTCTATCCAAAGAGAAATGAGAAACAGGGAGAAAATGTAAGCTGGGCCCAAGGCTAATTATGTCTCTGTCCAGCAGCAGAAAGAAAACATTTTGGGTTTTATGGGCTTTGCTGTCTTATCAAAGATGTCACTACAGATATGACACCCATGGCATCTTACTATATTTATTGCCATATTGAGAAATACAAATGCAAATACAAGTTCTTTTGAACCTCCACCCAGAGCCATTTCCATTCTATTTTTTTTTTAAGTTCAAAGTAGCTATGAATAAACTTTTTGTTCTTTATTGCCTACCATGTCCAGTACCGAGGTGTCATTTTTTGGAGTGTCTCATGTATTCTGAATGCTTGCAAACAATACTCTTTGTATACAGAACCATCTCTCTGGAAGGCAGACTGTTAGGAGATTGCCATTAAGTCATTATTCTTCATCTTAATTTTAAATCTGATTCTTAAAATGGCTTTAAAAGCATTTACCACAATTAAAATGATGGTGTCAACAATTCATAAGGAATTTTATCTCTTATCTCCTACCTCTTGAGTCTTTTATTTTTACTTAAAATGAATTAATATTCTATAAAAAAATTTAAGTACTTGGAACTTGTCACTAAAGTCTAAAAGGATTGAAATCTACATTGGTGGAGGAAGTGAATTTCCACATAAAGTCATGCCTGGAGTATATATGTAGCCTACATTTTTCCTGGTGTTTTATATTAAAAGAAGAAAAGATATATCTTTTTTAAGCCACAGAAGTAAAACAAAATCAGAAAAATACCTTCAGAAGTTTCTGAATTGATTGGAGAAAATATATTAACTATACCAATGCACAAACCTTTCCAACGCCATGTTTCAAACATGCCAGAATTAAACAAACTTCCCAGGGCTACCAGATCCCAGTACACAATTCATTCACCAGATGAATCCACTAAATCAATGATTAAAAAAAAAAGAGACCGCTGTCTCTTGGGTCCAGGAACCATCTTTCCTACAGGAAAAAATACTGTGAAACTAAAAATAAACTTAGTTGCTCTTGAAGACATCAGAATTTTGACAGCTCTGTAAAACTTCCAAAGTTTGGGCCTGCTCAAGAACTTTGGCCAATGAAGTATTTTTTTTTCACTGTAGCCATATGTCCTGGTGGTCAAGAATGCTTTTTTGGTTTTGAAAAAGGACAGCTATCACTTGGTATTTATTTGTATTTAATTCCTGATTTCTATCTTAAAAAGAGACTACCTGACTTAGGATATAAAATAGGTCTCTGTCTTAGAGCCCTGAATGACTTTGATTTTATCATCTTTTCCTACTTCTCTGTCTCTCTCTGTCTCTCTCTGTCTCTGTCTCTCTCTTTTTTTTTTTAAGAAATCCAAGTCATTCTTTATGTAACTAATCCTCTATTACTTCTCTTTGGCACTAGACTACAAGCTTTTGAAATTTTATTATGACAAAGCACAAGTTTGTTAAAAAAAAAAGTTTTAGGTGTTATAATCTAAACTGTTGGGGAAAAATTCTGGCCAGTGTTTAGTCTTTACCTATCAACTAGAAGCTAAGAGTCATAGTTTGGGTTTCAATAAGAAATTCTCTTGAGAATGTCCAGACTCTTGCTGTTAAAGGGAGGGTAAGAGGAGACTGAGGGGGAGTGAGCATCAGAGGAAAAGAAGGGAAATAGAGGACTCATTAAGAGTCAGTGACATTTCATTTAACAAAAATATAAGGAGGAGAAGCTGTTATGAAGCAGAGACAAAAAAAAAAAGGAGACAATTCCTCATGTTACGTCTGGTGAACCAAGAGGGAAATCTCAACGCCCACGAACTGGGACCTACTCCAGGAGGGAAACCTTAGACCACTACGTCAACTTCTTACAGTAAACATGTTTTGCAGGTTTATACAATTTAAAAGGGAAAAAAAACCATTGGGATAGGAATAGTTTGTGGGGGCCTAACTGGTAAGGAAATTTGCCTATGGAGGAGAAAAGAATTTTCTTCCAATGCAATAAGCATGTGGGATACCTTTCTTCTTGTCAGAATGTGCCTAAGAAGTGAGGCCTGATAAACCACAAAAGTTTCCATTGTAAGCTTGCCACATCTGCATTGGCCTAGCTGGTTTAGGGCCCAAGGCAACTCCCTGCCTGGCCAGGCACCAACAAAAGTACACCAGAGCAATTTATACCTTTCCAAAATGCAAATAATTCAAATTACAGACATAACACAAAGCTGAAGCAGACACATTTCAGGCATTCCCGTTAAAAGTTTTGATCTCTAGATGCACCAAAATATATATGAAGTTCTGAAGGGCCAGTTCTTAGGGCTTTCCCCCAATCAATCTGATGATTTTTTTTTTCTTGGAGGATATAGAAAGCCATTTCAGACACTGGCTTCAATTTTGTACAGTGGAATGAATTCAGAGAAAATAATTTGGCCATTAGCGTAGCTATGATCATTTTGCAGTTTTATCTTTGGAGGGAAACCATGTGGTTCTCCTTCCTTCTTACAGTTTATTCCCATCTATTAAGGGCAGGGCAAGATATTTACTTGTATCTTTTTTTTTATATTTTTTTATTTTATATTAATTATATATTATATATTAAAATATTTTATATTTTTATATTTACTGTATAAATAGATATTTACTCAGTTGCTGATATCCTCTGAGACTGTTTTAAATGGCAGAGAGAGACTCAAAACACACATACACACACACACACACACACACACACACAATTACCATTTGGAAAACTAAAACTGCATTCAAGTCCTGCCTCTGATATGTACCTGCTATGTAATTCTGGGCAAGGCACTTAAACTCTGAGTTTTTAGGCAAGTCTGTAGGATTCTAGGGCTTGTTGCCTAATCCAGAGGTTAACTACAAGTCCGGTCCCTATTGCCCAGCCCAATGTAATTTTTAGGAATCTCTACCAATGTCTCGCTTGTCCAGCATCCATTAACCAATTTACCCCCAGTCTTCCCTACTGAAACACCTGAAGTCACCATCAATGAAATTGTGGCTCTTATGATCCATTAAATTTCTTTTAGAGCAGATTAAAAAAAGGCAAGTTCTGCCAAGTGGATCCATCACATCATAGGACTGTCTTCTGCAAGGCACCTGAACTTGGAAGTGAGGGATAGGTTCCATCCTATCCAAAACCCTCCTCCCACTGGAAAGGGAAATGGCTAGCCCTGAATGGGCCTTTGTATTTCAGCCTTATCAAATCCTCACTGCATTTCTCAGTGCTCCAGGAAACTGCATAGGAGTCCAGGGGTAAAAATATTCCAAATCATTAGGGAATTCCCTACAGCATGAGTCACAGAAAAGGCTTCCCCACCACACCCAGCTAGAAGATTTCTGCACAAACAGGGCACTGTGGGTCTGTTCCAACACTCCACAGGACTGAAAAAGAAGCTGTTTAAAACTCACAATGTCAATTAGTCATATATATTGTAGTGTTTTTCTAGGGCTGAACTTTTTTTTTCCCATACATGAAAGCAACCCAGAGTTTATTTAGGAACTGTAAAAGCTTTTCTAAGACACACTCTATTATTTTCTAATCCTTCTTGATGTGTTGGACATTATTCTTAGATGTCTGTGATAGGGTTTTTACATACCAGAGAATGGGTTCTGGATAGTTAGGGCTCTGTGAGATGACTAGGATCAACACATATTAACTAAAATGGTTTTTACAGTTACATAAATTAAAAAAGAGAATAGAAGCAACAAAGTATATACATCAAAAAGTGCCATAAAGCAGAATGCATATGACAGCCTGGTCTCTGAACACCAATCCCATCACCTCACTGCTATATTTCTGCCCCAGGTGACTCAGGGAAAGTAGAATAAAATGCAGAAAGGGCATCATTTTAGACAAGGACTTCATTGGCTTCAGTTACCTCAGTACCTACAGTGGAAATACTACAAGTTGCTCTGTTTTGTTCTTAGAGAAATGAAAGAAAGCCAGAGAGAGCCAGACAGTCAGACAGTGGGAAAGTCAGAGACAGAGAGAAACAGAGACAGAGACCAAGACCAAGACAGAGAAATTGAGAGAGGCATAGTTAACAGGACTGTTTTATGAATATGTTTAAATGAAGGCAATAGAAAGTAATGCCTGAAAACTATGACACTCTTCTATTTTTGAATCCTTTCATCTTTAACCTCTTCCCCCATTCCAAAATTCTCACCAAATACAAAGAAACCATCTATTTCTGAATCAATAAGCTATTTGAGGCAAATTCTTATCAAATTCTCCCTAGCATCTAAAATGGGCCAAGTTATTAAAAATTATGTGTAATATCAATTGGTTTTATATATAAACACAGGCAAGAATGGGGAGTTGGAAATGAGTACCAAACAAATCAATTTCCTCATTTATTTATTCATTTTCATCTCAGTTTCTGCCTCTATTCAGTAACAGATTTAGTGAGGTGACTCCACACTAAATGGAGTAAACTCTATTTCTCTTGAAATGAAGGTCACAGATGGCATGCCATCAGGCTGCACCACTGAGTCACAGAACCTCATCATTGGAAAAGACCTCGGAAGCCAACTTGTTCAACACATATGTGAATGAGAACACCCTTTTTATATTCAACAAATGGGCAACTAGACTTTGCTTGGAAACCTCCAGCAAGAAGGAATCTACTACTTTCATTGGCAGACTATCACACTTTGGGATTGATTATTAAACATCAGAGGATTTTTCCCGACAGGAAGTAAAACTTTTGTTTTCCTTTTTTTTTCTTTTTTTTTCCATTAAAGTTCTACCCATCGCTTGTAGTTTTGCCCTTTATGGCCAAGCAGAACATGTGTATTCTCTCTTCCATTTGACAATCCTCCAAAGACTTGAAAGTTATCATGTTCTTCTCTTCTCCAGGCTAAACATTATTCATCACTTCAACCAATCTTCATATAGCATAATCTTGATACCTGCTATCATCCTGGTTTCTCTAATTTGGTCACTCTCCTGTTCATCAATTTCCTTCCTAAAATGTGCTGTCCAGAATTGAATAGAATGCTCCAGATGTGGTCTGACCAAAGTAGAATACAGTGGGATTATATCAAATCTGTATTCCTAAATGCTGTGCCTTTCTCAATGTAGGGTAGCATAATATAGTTTGGAGGTTCTTTTTAGCTGCTGAATCAAAATATTGAATCATATTAAACTTCAGTCTACTTAGACTTCCAGCTCTTTTTCAGCTGAACTATTCTCTTCACTTTCCTAATTAAACTGGCATATTTTCTAAGTTGCTGTCAAAGAACTGTACTGGGTGAGCTCAGCAAAAATACTTCCTCTCACACTTCTATCTTGTCTTTGCTCTTCTTCAACTAAAATACTCTTTAGATACATACCTCACTCATCTCATACTTGCACAATTGTGCAAGTGCAAAACTTTGCATTTATATCTATTAAATTTAATCTTATTGGACTTATCCAGTTTCCAGCTTTTGAGATCTATAAAGCTCAAGTTTTCTTATGTTAGCTATTCCCCCCTTATTCTAATTATCTGAAAACTTGATAGACATGCCATCTCTGTGTTAAATAACACAAGACAAAAGCCAAATCCCTGGTTCATGCCAATTAAGATCTTTTTCCAAGTTTACATCCAATCCATTGATGACTTCTCTTTTGGTCTGGTCAATCAGCCAGTCCTAGACCACTATCTCACTTTATTATTATCTGTGCCTACCTCATCCAAAGAATAGTGTCAGAAGACCTGTCGAATGTTTTGCTAAAAGCTAAGTAGGATTCTATTGATCTGCCAGTTTAGTTACTTCATCAGAACAGAAAATAAGGTTAGTCTGGTAGGATATGCTCTTGAAGAAGTTGTGACCATTTAATTTTCTAGATCTTCCCTAATCAGCTCTTTAACAATATGACTTAAAATTTTGTCAGGAGTCTAAGGCAAACTCACAGACATTTTAAAATCCTATAGTATATCTCCAGTTCTTAATAATCTTCAAATATGGTGAACAAAGTTTCCAAAATCATATATCCTGGTTTTTCAATACCCAGGTATGTAATTCATCCAGAAGAGGTGACTTGAACTTAGTATAGGCAACTAAGTGCCATCTCTTGATTCCTTACTTACCTTGGGTATCACCTCCCTTTTTGACTCCTTAGCAAAGAAAATAGAAGCAAAATAAATGTTAAACAGCAGCTCTGTCTTCCTCCTGTCTTCTGTTGTCATTATTCCATCCATCACAAGCAATGATTGTGTTTTCTGTTTGACTTTGGAAATTTTTTCCCAATATAGCTTAGAAAAAACTCCTTAACTTTTCTTGCCAACTTTAGCTCATTTAGAACATTAATACTCTTGTCAGTGGTCTTCCAAGATCATGTCATACCAACATTACCTTTATAACATATGATTCAATGGTCAACCCATTGTTCTGCAGAACTTGCCTCAAGGGATTCACTATCTTTCAAATTAAAAAAGCATACTAAAATTAAGAGCTAGTTTTACACTCCAAGTGACTATTTCCTATCACCCCCTTGCCCTTAAAATGGCAAGACTGTCAATATCCAGAACAGAAAATTCCAAGTGAACTACTGGTAATGAAAGAGACCCAGATATTCTTTCCTATGTGCCAGGGATTGGCAGCAGACACCGATTTCAGAGTCTTGGTTCCCTAATAATAGGGGGAAGAAGGTCTTTGATCTATCTACATGTAATGACCCTGGCTGAGAGGGAATGAGAATAGCAAATTGTTGGGGGACCTGATCAGGCTTCTTGTTCTTATGAGAAGAAAAGAAGTTAGAAATCAAAAAGCTATAGGACTACCAACCTAACCAAAACAAAAATAGAGATGTTATATGACAAAGTTCAGATGTTTACTCCCCCAAAATTTGACCCCTTCACTCATGTTGATGGTAGAAGCTGCATCAGCAAATTATGAAACAGTTCAATATATAGACACATATGTACATAGGTGCCTATATACATGTGTATTCACACATATACCTACCAACCAACATATGCCACATTCTCCTTTGATAAATGAGAATTTACTCTCACTCTGTTGTTGTTTTAAGTTAATTTCTTTTAAAGATCTTTGAATCTTTAAGATTTAAATCTTGAAGATCTTTAAATTCAGAATTAGAGGATGATTGCTGAATTTTTATACTTCACAAGCAAGAAAACAAAAACCTTAAGACACGATAAAAATAGGGAAAGGTAGGTGACTCAGTGGATAGAGAGCTAGGCCTGGAGATGGGAGGTCCTAGGTTCAAATATGACCTTGGACTCTTCTTAGCCATGTGACTTTAGGCACATCACTTAGCTCCAGTTACCTAGCCCTTACCACTCTTGGAAGCAATACTCATTGGTTCTAAGACAAAAGGTAAGGTTGTTTGTTTGTTTTTTAAGGAAGAAAGAATAATAATGACAGTTCAGTTTTATATAGTGTTTTGGATTTACAAAATAATTTACATATGTTATCTCAAGTGACTTGATATATTACTTCTTTGTCAGTAAATTTTTCTCAGAAGAGCAATTCTTTAGAGTATAAGATCATAGATTTAGAGATGTTAGTTCAACCTTCTCGAGAGGCTCTCTCAACCCAAAAAGGTTAAGTGATTTATCCGAGACCACACAAGAAGTAAAATGTATAGTTGGGGTTTGAAACATAACAAAGTCTTGTATGGTTACAGAGCTAAATTTTTTTAAAGATAGTAAATATATTTCTGTTGTATATACCATACAGCAGAGTTATTCTTTCTGAAGGAAAGTTTAATAGCATTGTGCCACTCTACAAAGCTGAAGGTCTCATGTCTAACTTTTTGAGACTATACTTCTACAGGCTTTTTCTGGACTGTGTGAATCAAATATCATAGTGGAGTTGGTGATATTAAATGCAACCTGGTGAGGTCAGCACTGTAGTATTTTTATGTCTATGATGATCAAAGACATGCATAAGCAAGGAAATGATGACACCAGTACATGTGAATGGATGTTGTCCCTCATGATCTTTGCCTTTTCCTATGTCAAATGGCCAGGAAAATCTGAAACGTCAAGATATTTTCCTACAAGTCATGTCATGATTTCCCGGGACATGTGAAAGGATTCCACTATCACCTGGTGAGACTACAAGCCCAGAGGTATCCATTCCCCCAAATCCTTTAAACTAGTGATATATCTTAAAGAATTAGGCACAAATGACATTCATGTGAACTTTAGATTTTCAATTCTTCCCACAGCCCTCTAGTTCCTGCTATAGAAACATACCTACCATGTTATGTTGTCTCTAGGTTTGAGTCAACAAATACAATCAGTTCAATTTCATCAAGGATGGTACACTGACCCTTGATAAGCAAGAGATGAGAGACCAAATCACAAAGCAGTGCCTGTCTAAAGGGGATTCTGCCACTTGCTTACTTATTGCAGGAGCTACAGTTTGATTACCAATGTGAAACATGACCCCCTTTTTGGCTGGATGCCCCCAAGCTGTGACTGCTACTGGCAGTGGAAAGAGCAATGGAAAGATCTCAGGGAATTTAAGATCTCTCAACAAATGGAGCTCTGCCAAGGCTCCGGTCACTGGC
The DNA here is from genome assembly GCF_027887165.1 of Monodelphis domestica. Classification (NCBI taxonomy): domain Eukaryota; kingdom Metazoa; phylum Chordata; class Mammalia; order Didelphimorphia; family Didelphidae; genus Monodelphis; species Monodelphis domestica. The sequence continues at coordinate 225,720,981 of NC_077229.1, forward strand.
CGCTCATCACATCTCGTCAAAGCAGACTCCAGCACTGGAGCTTTCCAATGTATCAGACGAAAGCTAAAAAAAAGAAAAATCCATGTGCTGTTCCTCAATTGACCCACCCTCTCCAAATGCTATTAAAAGTGCTTTCTTTTTTGACAGGAGAGGTTTACAGATCATCTTTCATAAACTGTGTGACCTAATGTAATAATATTGCATTTTAATACCTGCCGTGTGAATAGTTAACTACTAAAGGGAGAGAAAAAAACAACATTCCCCAAACCCCTAAGCTTTGCTCAGGGCAACATTCAGCTGGTGAAACTGAGATTTCCCAATTGTATCATATGCTTCTAGGCAAAAATTTCACCATGCACACTAATTACAGCAGGCGGTGTTCATCACCTCATTCTTTGGCAAACTTAAAACTTCATAGTCACTGAGCATAATGCCTAGGGAAAATTTACTTTGTAGCTTGGTCTTAGGATTTTGAGCATGGTGGAATGAAGGCTAATTTGAAGTGTCTGAGTAATTAACAGCATATTTGGGGCCACTGGGATCCATAAACATGAAGTCATACAAGTAGACAGTATTACAGGACTATTTGATTTATTAAACTTGGTGGAGGGACCATGTGGTGAGCACTTGAAAAGGTGTATTTGCAATGGAGAATGCTATGAACATGTTCCTGCAAACAAAAACAATTTCTTGAATGTGAAAAAGTCTTCACTTTTTTTTTTCATTAATTGTCAGGAAGGTACTGGACCACAATAACATTGCTGTCGCTTAATTTCCAAATAGTCTTATCTCCTGATCTGGCTTGCTAGTAGGGATGGAGATAAAGAATGGATCGATCAATGGTTTCATTGCCATATGGAACTCTAACAGGAGGAAATTCTCTCTTACAATGCAGACCAACATTTTCTTTTCTACTTATAGTCTTAGAGAGGCCTAGAGGCATGAGAGAGTCAGTGATTTATCTGGGATCACACATACGGTGTATATGTTCAAAATGGAACTTAAATACAGGTTTCCTGGTTGGAGCCAGCTTTCCCCCTCCACCAGATCACCTCTAAACTCCTGGTAGAAGGTTTAAAACATATAGGTTATTCCCAGTTTAAATGTATAATATATTCATTCTCAGGAAAAAATAATTTGTTATCAAGGGTTTATAGAACTGGAAAAAGCATGTCAAAAGTTAATGCTTCTCTTCTGAAAAATCTTACTTCCTTTTAATTTTTTCTGTCACTAAAAAGAATTCTGTTTTTAAATTAACATTACTCATTCATAATCCCGTGTAGTTTTTTAAATTGATAGCAAGTTTTTTTTTTTTAATCAGGGTCAACATTTTTCAATCTATATTAACTTTGGCCAACTGATGAAAAGATCAATTATCTCCAATGTAATTGGTATCCATTTTGTTTGTATTGTCATTTCCATGTTGTTTCCCCATTAGACTGAAAATTCTTTGAGAACAGGACTGATTTTGCCTTTCTCTGTATCCTTAGAACCTAGAACAATGTCTGGTACATAGTAGCCACTTAATAAATGCTTGCTGAGAATATGCAAATACACATACACATGCACACACATCTTTTTAAATAATAACTATCAACTCTGCATAAAAGTGGACCTCAATCCCAGTTGCTTTTTCCTCATTTCTACTTCTTAAAATCCCTGGCTTCCTTTGAAGACTCAGCTTAAATACTACCTTCTGAAGTTAGACTTCTCCACTGAGATAACTTTCTATCCATTCTGTATCTTATACAAACCTAATTATTTATGTTGTCTTCCCTGTTAGAATGTAAATGGTCTGAGGGCAGGAGTTGTTTTTAATCTATACTTAGCATATTATCTGGTAGACAAAAAGTGTTTAATAAATGCTCATTGGCTAAGTGAATTCTCTCCACCCCTCATAACTTACATTAAGTTATGGGGAGAGTTCAATGGTTTACTTTCTGTTTTCCAAAATTTTTGCTATAATTAGAAGTCAGATTAAGAATCAGGAGATTTTCTACATTCTGTAGTCTATCAATTTGGGATATACTTTCAGGGCATATTAAGAAGCCATATTTCTATATATGAAGAAGCTCAGATTAATTCCCTTCTCCTTAAAACTGAAACCCCAACTTCTTCCCACCTTTGTTCCTTTCTAGCATACCTCAAAGTCTTGAGACCAAGGATCAGTGGAGATTACAATGGGCACCATTTCTCAGAAGGGAGTAGGAGCACTGGGAAACTCTTCATTAACTTGTACTTCTTGCATCAAAAGCAGGAAGCTACACTATAGTGGAAAGTAGAACAACTGCCCTCATGAACTACTTTCTGAATAGTCGTCTTTCTGCCTATGCATCTTGGACTAAGATCATTCCAGCTTCTTGCTCTGTTTTTAGGTGTATCCAGGTTACCCCTTAAGCTTTACTTTCTAACCCCCCCTTCAAGCCTAAACCTAAGCACTCTCTAAGGACAAATGAATAAAGAAATGGATTAGTAAAGAAGCAAGAGTCTGATACATCATCTATGCAGCATAGGACCAAATATGGAGTGTGGCTGGACCAAGAGATGATATATTTCTGCCAGATTTCTCCAGGATCAAAATGCCCGTCTATTTAGCAAAAAACTTAACTCATAGATTAACCTTTTCAAAGCTTTTAGAGATAAAGCAGGAAATAGATACTTAAAAGAGAGATGGGCAAGGAAATATAAAGAGAGAAGAAAAATAAGGAGGAGCAGAAGAGAATGAGAAAAATGACTTTACTTCTAAAACTTTTTTTAAAACCACACTTCTGATTTGGTACATTAGTATAGTTAAAGTCCTTCTTGGCTGGTGCAGTTCAGGCCCTGCTCTGCAATGTATAGTCTTAGAGAATTCCCTGGGAGCACTGAGAAGTTAGGGTTAGGAAGTGGCACAGTGGATAGAGGATAGGCTTGGAATCAGGAAAATCTCTTCATGAGTTCAAATCTGGCCTCAGATACTAATGTGTGACCCTGGGAAAGTCACAGCCTCAGTTTCCTCATCTGTGAAATAAGTTTGAAAAGGAAATAGCAAATTACTCTTATATCTTTGCCAAGAAAACCCCAAATGGGGTCATAACAACTGAGTGATTAAGTAACTTGCCCAGGATCACATAGCCAGTATGGGTTAGAGGCAAACCTTGAAAAACAAAACAAAACAGTGATTATAATTTATGTAGAACTTTAAAGTTTACAGATTACCATACCTATGCTATATCATTTAATCCCCTCAATAACTGTGAGGTAAGAGCTTTTATTATCCTCATTAGACAGATCTGAAAGAAACTGAGGCTGAGAGAAGTCACATGATTTGCCCAGTATCACACAATTAGTAAGTGCCTGAGATACAATTAAATCTCAGGTCTTTATGGCCAAATCTAAGTACTGCACCTCCTGAGACCAGCTTCATATCTACTATTCCATGCTGGCTTTCAAACCGAAGGTCTTTTAATTTGTGACTTCAAAAATATCATTTTTTCTTCCCTAACCCAAATGCATTAATAATAAGAAAATACATTTAGCTAAATGGAATTTCAATGGTATTTTTGAGTATTAAAAGAAAGTTCGGGGCAACTAAGTGGTATACATTGCATAAAGCAACAGAAAGACCAGAGTTCAAATCTGGCCTCAGACACATCTAAGCTCTGTGACCCTGGGCAAATGATTTATTGCCTAGCCCTTACCCTTCTGTCTTAGAGTATTATAAAGACAAAAAGTAAGGGTTAAAAAACAAAGAAGAAAGGTAGACAAAGGAGGTAGAGAATAAGGGGCTAGGTGAAAGAAGAGAAGCAATGATGTGGGCAAATATAGAATTACTAATGGAAAATAAAGAATAAAACAGAATCTTCTAAACCATTTACAAAGCTCTTCTGCCTCTTCCTCTGACACTGGACTGTATTTGTTTTATTGCAGTAAGAGTAAAAAGGAAAATGTTCCATCCCTCTCTCTTTTGCAGGGAGACCATCAGTGACCAGATCGAAACATTCATCTGGGTATTTTGGATATTCAAAGTGTTTTTAATTTATGAGATTAAAAAACATTCTTCCCTTTCTAATATAAAATCTACTGACTCCTTATTCGTTTGTCCCTCAACAAATATTCTCAACCATCTGCTTGCATATAATTTAAAATTTTGCTTTGAGCATGTGTTGAATGTCTGCTTTCCTTCATGTCTTTAAAGTTTCTGTTCATGTCATAGCTATCTTAGTAGATTGATCACTAGGGACCAGGAAGCTTGACTTTAATTTGACGAATCAAATAGGCATTGAGAATGAGTTCCTGGCAATGAGCAGAAAGATGATTCCATGTCAGACCTATCTTTTCAAGCCCCAGATAAAATGACCCAGTAACAATGTGCAGCTAACTATATATACATAATACTGTAATGATAATGACTATTTGTTCAAACTGGTTATAAAGCAAAAATCAATTGAAAAAGTTCAGAATTTAATATCTCTTCATTCCCACTGACTCAGACAGTAAAGGTGCCTTTATTTCACATGTTTTTGAAGTAGGCAAACTCCCTTTGCTAAGGGTAAAGTAGGGAAAGCCAAGTTTTCTTTAAGGTGACAATGTAGTGGATAGAGGCTTGGTCCTGGAGTTAAGAAGAGCTGAGTTCAGAAATGACCCCAGATACTTGTTATATGTGTGACTATGGGCTAAGTCACTTAATCACTGTCTGCCACAGTTTTTCCACTTGTAAAATGGGTATAACAATAGGGCTTACCTCAAAGAATTGATATAAGGACCAAATGAGATATTTGTTTGTTTTTTAAATTCATTTATATTTAAACCTGTACCTTCCAGACTTGCCCAGAGTCACAAATATAGGAAGCATGACCTCCCCTCTCTAGGCCTGGCTCTCAATCCATTGAGCCTACCCCCAATATTTGTTCTTTAAAAGTCCTTAGCACAGTGCTTGGCATATAGTTGTGGTTCAGTCATTTCAGTCTTATCTGACTTTGTGACTCCATTTTAAAATTTTCTTGGTAAAGACACTGGATTGTTTTACCATGTCCTTCTCCATTTCATTTTACAGATGAGGAAACTGAGGCAAACAGTTAAGTGACTTGCCTAGGGTCACATAGCTAATGTCTGTGGCTGAATTTGAACTCAGGTCTTCCTCTATCCACTATATCACCTAGCTGCCCCATAGTAGGCACTATCTAAGTTCTTATAGGCTTTCCTTCCTCTTTTCTTGGAGCAATTTAGAAATAAAAGCCATTATGCTCAGTATGTCATACTCAGTATGAATGTATACTTTTCCACACAATTAACCGCTTTTTCATATATTTTTCCAATCTGTATTTATTCATAATATTTTGACTCTTTGGTTATTAGCTATGTCGTAGATAGCTATATGCATCTATATATTCCCCTCACCCTGGTGCTCTCCTGCACTTTCTCTCACACGTGCGTTCTTCCCCACCCCCACCCCCCACCCCGGTCTCTCTCTCTCTCTCTCTCTCTCTCTCTCTCTCTCTCTCTCTCTCTCTCTCTCTCTCTCTCTCTCTCTCTCACACACACACACACACACACACACACACATATACACACACAAACACACACACACATACACACACACAAACACACACATAAACACACACACATATACACACACAAACACACACATAAACACACACACATATACACACACAAACACACACACACACAAACACACACACAAACACACACACATACACACACAAACACACACATAAACACACACACACACACACACACACACATACACAGAGCACAGTGCCTAGCATATTAGGTTAATAAGCGCTTATTCCCTGAGTGAGATGCCTGCTTTATATTTAGATGCCTCCATTTAGACTCTAGATTCTAGATTAAGAAAGGGAGGAGTATATCCTAATGATCATGTAATATAAGATTTTTGAATGAATGATAGGAGGGAATGAGACCCACTTGATTCTTCCCTTCTCACAAATGACAGCCTGTAACAGGCAAAACAAGGTAGATGCCAATGATGTAAGAGCTGTCTGAGTCTGACAGGTCGAACATCTCAGAGTGTAGTTGTGACTCTGTATCTTGGATGACCATGCTACACTGTCTTTCATCACTGGAAAATGTGGACTGGTGAACAAGCCATAAAGAATTGACCTAAAGCCCTTGAAATAAGGATCTATTTCAACATTTGAATTTTCTTATAACACTGTAAAAGACCTAACAAAAGAATTACGTTGCCCTTCTGAAAAGCCTCGTTATTTATCTACTCCAGAGAATGAGGAATGTATTACAAATAATAGCTTAAACAAGTCCTTTGTGATACTTTGATCACCACACCACTTAACCCAACCATTCCCCTCAGCTAACAACTTTCTTTCTCAAAGACTGTGAAGCAATCCTACCAGGGTGGTTAATATTAATAGTCTATCAAAGTTGGGTTTTTTCCCCCCTGTTGCCTATTGGAGTGACTAAGGGGTTAAATGAAAACTATAGCTCTCCCGTCTCTGCACCAGCATGATCATTCTTCAGGGATTCCCTTTTGTATGAGTCATTGATAGAACAGACAGACTGCACACAAGGAGGCCAAGATAATGTCATTTCTCAAGAGATTACAACTGCTAAGGACTAGCCTTTTATTTAGAGAGAGAGATTGAAGCAAGTGAGGTCACACAAGTCTTCCACTAGGAAAAAAAACATGCTCAGAGTTCTGATGCTTTAAGAGTGAAACAAATCTCATTAAACAATACATATACAAATATAAAAAATACAAGAGGCACTCTGAATTATATTAAATCTCCTCTGCAGTTGTTTTCCCAAGTATGAAACAGAAAAGAAAAATGAGAAGGATAGAAAGTTTAGTTCTATGATATGGTCTATAGGTTTTGACATTTATGACAATTATGAACAGCTGTAATCTTACAATTAGCAGCTGCCCCTAGAGTCTTAAGGTACCGGAGTGGGGAAGAATCTTTACAGCTAGTCCAATATGGATCATCTAAATTAAATAATCTAAACTTTGCAGAAGGATATTTCATCCCAGGCTCTAATTCATATCCTGATTGTACTTGCCAGTGGTGTTTTTTAAAAGACACACATACACAGAGGCAGAAAAAAAAAAAGTCAGATGACCCCATGGGAAGCCTATAGGATAACCGGTACTATAGTGTTTTGAATTTATATCAGGCTCAGTGGTTTTTCTGAAAAAGAACTAGAAAAAAAACTTTTCATAAGTTAATGATACAGAGTGTTTGTTTACAATAACATTTCAGATTGTATTAGGAAATACAGTGAATGGTGAATTAAATGTAATAACAAAGCAAAGCTAGACGAAAAAATTACATAGACATTTGTTAAGCTAAATGCCATTTTGTGAATGTCTGATTTATGTGTATGCACTCATATATGTATGAATATATAAACCACTTGGCTTAAATATTAATGTAAACTTACATGAAACTATAATATCTAGTTTGAATATCTGTTTACTTATTGAGCACATATTTACATTTCTTTTATTTGCTACCATTACAGTTCTGCATTAATTGAAAAATATTGCTGGAAGAGAAACTAGATAAATATATATTACTGCATATTATGGGAATGGTAGCTTGATCCATTTACATTTATATAGGGGATGCAGTGTGATATAGCAAAAAGAATATTGGATTTAGTGTCTAAAATCCTATGTTTAAGGACAGTTATGATTCCACCTAGATAAAAAGATTATGAGGAAAACTCTTTGGAAACTGTAAAACAGTGTCTAAAGTGACAAGTGAGCTACACTTCCTTAAGCCAAACTATTTACAGATGACTGGCTAGGTGCAGAGTCATAGAATCACTGAATCTTATATGCAGGATTCCCCTCTGTAACATCCCAGCCTCAGCCTGAATACATCCAGTGGTAGAGAGCTCAATATGAGGCCAATTCTATTTTTTAGCAGTGCCAATTGTTCAAATTCTTCTCTATATTAAACTAAAGGCTAACTCCCAGTAAATGCCTCCCCCTTAAAGGTCTTATTTCTATCCCTTGGAGCAATATAGTATATGTTTAATCCCTCTTCCATTCAATAACCCTTAAAATATTTGAAGACAAATATCATACTCTTCTGGCTTAAGAATCATAAATAATGAAGGAGAGCCATAAAGAGGGCATTAATTTTCTTTCTGAAACAGAGCCCAACCAAAAATGTCACTCCTAAAGGGTAATTTTAGCTAATTTGTAACAAGAGATATCTAAACACTGTCTTTAAATTCCTTCCTGGTGATACATCTTCTCATATGAACAAACATATATTTTAAATTGTAATTTAAATTTAAGTAACTTCCAAATTAATCCTTTTCAAATGTTTTCCAATAATGCAAATGTTTTTTGATCATTGTTGTTAGTTGAATTTTGTCTATAATTTAAACTCCCTTCCCCCGTCATGTTCCTGATTGCACAGGCTTGCCAAGTTAAATACTGGAGACTTTCAAACACATTTTGATTGAAGCACTTAAGTTTCCTGCAAACTGTACCAAATCAAGGATCCCATTATGAAGGTTGAATGCCTCAGTGGTTTTCACTTGATTAGAGTAAGTGTTGGATTGGCTCTGCTTTCAAGAATATTTCAATTGGTAAATGTACAGGGAAAAAAAAGCCAGCACAACAACTCTTAACCCTTAAACCTCATTCATCCCACCCTGGCTGAAGTAAAAATTACTTGAGTCCTCTGAAATTGTCTGAGCCTTCTGGAAGGAAATGACTGCACTAGAAAATCCTGCTCTTGAATGACAGGGAGATGATAAGACAATAGACAAGTTCAAAACACTCCACTTAGTCCTAGGATAGAGATTTTGCCACTAGAGAAACCCTTGACATATTTCAAATCTCAAAGAAAAAGGAAAATGAATTAATGTTCTTACATGCTCCATTCCTTCAGAGAGCAGTTTTATTTTTTTATTTTTAAAAAACACTATTTTAAATGTATAATGCTAGCTTAGTCAGAAAATCCAAATTGGTTCAATATACATTTCATTACCTCACCTATCACATTGCTCCTATCCATAATGCCCCTATCCACAACACTCATATTCAATTTTATTTGAGAGAAATGAAATGAAAACTTGTTTTTAAAAAGTCTTTCCATCATCAGGTTATGAACAAAAATTATTTAGAATCCTCTGGAATGCAAAGTATTAGGATAGACCCAATATAAATGCTATTAAGTTCTGAATCACATCCAATAGAACTGCATTCATAAGGGTAATTGACAGAAAAAAAATATCTGTAGGGGCTCTGAGACAGCAGCCAAGGTCAGAACTGAAACTGGGTTCTGGCCACTGAAACCTCAGAAAATAGTTGACAAACTATGACAATGTAAGAGTACCCCTACAAAGGCTACTCCATGCATAAGTGGAGGAGTCCTCAAGGTGCAGCACTACAAGAGACATGCTCTGCAGGCTCTGCCTAAAGACATTTGAGTTTAACAAAGGCCATACATGTAAGAAGACTTTGTGATCTCTTAAGATTTTCCTTAAAAACAAAAAACAAACTTATCATCTATGATACCAGGCAACAAATTTATACATAGATCATGGATGCTAGTCTTATCTTTGCCTCGGTTTCTTTATCTGTAAAAAAAGGGAATTAGAAAAGATGAATGCTAAAATGTTTTTTATTGCTGATATTTGATGATTCTATGACCTAGGGTAGCCCAAGTCTTGGTTCAGTTCTAAGCTCTTAGAGAAATGTGTATATGTATTCATATATACATAGGCATATACATGTATATATGCCTTTATCTGTATATGTACATACACATATACACATACATATAAGCTGCTATCTAAGTCTTAATGTATATATAAACAGTACTTTCCAAAATGTGATACATGGGAGAAATATATTCAGGGAAGAGAATTTATTAATACATCTCTGAAAGAGGAGCCAGGCGGCCAGATAAGGACTGTTATATGTAGCCACAGAGGCAGATGTGAGGAAACTAAAAGTTGCATCCATTACTAAGAAATACATCTCAAAAGACAAGAAAACAAATTTTCAATTATTTCCTCCCCAAACATCACAAAGTCCTTGGGAGTTCCTGTGATATCAACAATAAAAGCTGTCAGGAGGAAATCATCGCTGGCTACAAAAATAAACTCTTAGCTCTTATTTTAAATGTCATAATTGTCAGTTCATGCAAAAATTCTTAACTGCCTGTATAAACACATTATGCAAAACAGTATTGTTATGTAGGTCATCCGCACAGCTCCACCCTATTACTTGAAAAATATATGCAGAAGGACAACATGTAATTAGGAGGTCTGCATTCTCCCCATCCAGGAATCAAATTTCCACCAGCATCCAAAACAGAAAAACTAACACAAAGCTATTTTTAAAGAAAATACCTGGTGCTTTTTCCACGAAAATTACTTTGGAGTCTTGCAGAAAGTTATGACCAGACAATATCATTTTTTTCCCGCCGACCACTGGATAGCTGTCTGTGCTTTGTTTCTCCACTAAAGGCAATTCTTGGGCAGATCTCTGGGCTAGAAGGGAAAATAATCACATAGGGAACATAATTTTTTAATAACAAAATAGTTTATTAGGTCTCTCAACACTTCTTCACATTTTATAACAAAACTTGTTACAATGTTCCTGAAAATATTAAGACTCAATAGCATAAGAGAAATTTAAGATCAGCATGATTTTCTAGTAAGTTGTTTCTGTATAGGATGGTGAAATCATCCTCATTTGGTAGGGAATGGAAGGCAAAGATAAATCAGTGACAGAATCCCACTTGGAGAAGTATGAGTCTTCAATATTAACATTTCTGACAGATTCTTTGGCCTTTTCTCATCCAATCTTGCAAATGAGTTGCTTGGATGAACTTTAATTAGAATCTGCATGTGTGTGTACATATATGGATATACATATATATTTTTAACCCTTACCTTCTTAGTATCAAGTCTAAAACATAAGAGAGGTAAGGGATAAGGGAGGCATCTATGTGGTACAATGGATAGAGCACTGAGCCTAGAGTCAGAAAGACCACAGTTCAAATCCAGCCTCAGACACTCACTAGCTGTGACTCTAAGTTAGTCATTCAGTTGCTAGTTACCTCAGTTTCCTCAATTGTAAAATGGAGATGATAATAATAGCAACTATCTCATAGGATTATTTTGATATTAGTAAGTGCTCATCACAGTACCTGGCACATAGTAGGTGTTAGATATTTATTTCTTTCCTTCTTCCTCTACTGCCTTCCCCCTAGTATTGATATCTACTTGCAAACCTACTCTTAAGCTCCAGAGTTCTCCTGCTAATAATCAATGACTCTGTCCTAAGCACTTTTGTGTTCAGTTCAGTACTTGGTGCTGGGGATAGGATGGAGTTTACATTCTAGATAGGGAGAAAGGACCAGCAAACAGGAAACTGATCCAGCAATTCAAGATAGTACTCAATTAAGTGCTAAATGATGTGAGTTTTGTTGGCTGGGAAGCAGGACAAGGTCTTGAAAGAAAGAAATGCAATTAAGGTTCTTGAGTCACATATCCTCAGTTTCCTCACCTCTAAAATAAACTGAAGAAAGAAATGAAATCACTCCAGTACCCTTGCCTAGAAAGCCCCAAATGAAGTCACAAAGACTCAAATATGACTGAAATGATTAAACAATAAGAAGCCACATGAAAAAGTCAGTATTTGGGGAAGACTCATCCAAGAGTCTTATAAAGGATGGATTTGAGGACAGAAACTGGAATCTGAGAGGTATGATGTAATGAGCACCTGCATCTAGGAGGTGTCAATGGGAATGGAATGGAATAAATGAAGAATGAATGGCAAAGCATTTGCTAAGCCCTTACCATGTGCAAAGCCCTGTGCTAAGTACTGAGGATACAAATAGAAAATCTGGAAAGCCCTTTCTCTCAAGGAGTTCAAATTCTAATGGGAGAAAGAACACATCTAGGTTTCATCTGGAGAAGAAGGGATGGATACACACTGAAAAGGCAGATGTTCACGGAAGGAAAATTCAATGGGATTTGGTGAGTGATTTGATATGAGGGGTGAAGGGAAGAGATAAATCAAAGATAACTACAGTTTGGAGCCTATTTCTAAGGAAATGGCAGTGTAACCAGGGTAGAAGCTGGATGAACTCAGAAAGGGAAAAAGAAAGTGGCTCAGTTCATTCCAATGCTATAGCTAGACAGACAGACAGACAGACCAATCGATAATGTATACGATGAACATGTTAAGCTTGGGATGACAGTTAGAATCACGTAGATGTACAATGCATCATTAGAGGTCCAAGCCTGGAGCCTGGAAAAGGAGCTAGCTTTGGAGATAAATATTTAAGAATCATAAGCACAGAGGTAACAGCTGAAACCAGGAAACTAATTGAGCTCTGAGAGATAAAAGTATAAATAGGGAAGAGCAGAGGGCTAACAACCGAACCTTGGCACTTGTCCTGATTAGGAAACAAGAGGAAGAAAAGTCAAAGGGAATAAAGGGTTAGGAGGTTTGCACTGTTTATTTGTTCCAAAAGGGGCATTGCCATGAGCAGCAGGGTTCCAAGGGTCTCTTAAAAAGTCAGTTTGGCCAGACACCTTTTTACCTTCTCTTTAGCCTGCTGGGAATATGATAACTATTTCCTCTGTTCTCTTCTCTTCAATCATCAGGAGGAGGAAGAAGAGTAAAGGACACTCTGGGCAACATGCCTCTCTCTCAGTTCAGAGTCTTCACTAATTTGCTAAAGGTTATACATGAATTGCAGGTAGGTGGCTTAGTGGATAGAGAGCCAGTTCTGGAGATGAGAAGTCTCTGGCCTCAAACAATTCCTAGCTGTGTGATCCTGGGCAAGTCACTTAACCCTTGTTGCCTAGGCCTTATCACTATTCTGCCTTGGAATTAATACTCATTATTGATTCTAAGATAGAAGGTAAAAGTTTTTTTTTTAATTAAGGTTATACATAAATTGAGGTATAAAGAAGCTATAAGAAATGGAAGCCAGGATTTTATTTCCTAATAGACCCTTGTTTAGAAATAAGATGGGGGAAGGGGGAAAAGGAGGACAATTTGATAGGAACCATAAAACTAAATGAAGTAGTGTGTTCAGACTATTTAATAGGTTTACTCAGACTGAGACTGAGACGTGATGCAACTTGCCTGAGGCCACACAACTAAGTGGCAGAGGCAGGAATGTGTGACCTTGGGCAAGGTATGTCCACTTTCTGAGCTTCAGTTTCCTACTCCATTAAGTGAGGAACTTGGACAAAAAGATTCAGTCCCAAAGTTCCTTGTTTTAAAACAAAACAAACAAACAAAAAGCCAAAAAGGAATCAACAAGGAACTAATTCAATGAATAGGACTACAATTTATATTTATTACATATGAGAAATTTCAAAATCCCCAATCTCATTTTCTACAAATTTTCTAAAACTACAAGGAACTCTTAGATGATAGATTTAAGATAGTTCACAGTTCAAGATCAAAATTATTTTCTTTTCAGGTCCTCATGTTGATTGCAGGTTGCATTAAGTCATAGGATATTGAATACTCTAATGCATTATTAAGATTACTCTAACAAATAGCCTATAGATGATGGTGAACAATGATGATAGCTAGTTTTGTAGGTTTGTAGACTACAAACAAAATATTTTGTTTATTCTCACAACAACCTCATGAAGCATATTTTATAAATGAGGAAAGTGAGGCAGATAGAGGTTGAGTAGCTTGTCCAGAGTCAACACAGCTAGTTAATGTTTGAAGTTGGATTTGAACTCAGGTGTTCCTGATTCCCAGTCCAACACTATTGCCCCATTAATATAAAATATATAATTTAGAGCAAACATCAATTTTCTCCTACCATAACTAAATGTTTCTTCTTATCAGTCAATATTGAGGTGATTATATTACTATTTTGACCCCCCAAAATGGCCAATATTTTCAGGGACTATGAATCATCAAATATCTATTTTTGAAGACAAGAACCAAGTTAATAATGATAATAATAGCTAACATTTATATAGTATTTACTCTGTGCCAGGTATTTTGCTAACCATTTACAATTATTATTTCATTTGATCCATACAATAACTATGGGAGATGGTGCTATTATTATCCCCATTTTAGAGCGGAAAAAAAGTGAGGCAAAGAAAGGTTTAAGTGACTTATTGGGGTCACACAACTAATGAATATATGGGGCTAGATTTGCATTCAAATATTTCTAACTTCAAGATTGGTGCTCTATCCATTGTACCACATAGCTGCTATATAGATAGAAAGAATTATATTAAACCTAAAAAGCAAAACCATTATCATGAACTAGTCAAATGATTCCATATCTCTGTTTGTTTGTTCATCTATTCAGCACTGAAAAATTATCTCTAAAGTCTCTTCCTTCTAAATTCTATATAGTCCTTAAAGAAAAGGGATAAAAGTGAACAATGACTTACAACACTCAATGGGATTTGATGCTACTTGGAGAGAGAGAGTTCTGCCATTAGATTGTGGAATATGAACTCGGAAAACCAGTCTCACTCGAGTGTTCTTTCTTCCAATGTCAGTTTCTCCTTTCCGCAGTTCAATGTCTGAGTTTCTGAGTTTTAGGATTCCAGCACAATCGATACTGCTCAAAACAAAACAAAAGTCCATTTAATTTTTTCCCCGTTTTTGACATAATAAGAGTTGAAAACTTCTAAATTTTCATCCTTCAAAAATGTCCTCTGATTATCATCAGTATTTTGCCACAAAATCTATGCCATTATTGCAATATGAGTATGCACAGATCCCAGTGCTCTTGATAGTTGCCTATTTTTATGTTTTATGGCAAAGGAAAAAGGTATGTTTGAAGGTAAAGACATTTCAGAGCGGTCACTAAGGGCATCATTGAGATTGTATCTACACATGCCAAGTCAAGCAAATAAATGAAGCGATTTTGTAGATAATTCAGTCCCTAAAATAATTGTGGCTCAATTATTTACATCTCTCAGGAAAAATAATTTCAGACACATAAATAATTCATAAACATTTGTTAAGCACCTACTACTGTGTCAGGCACTATGGATCATAAAAATAATCATAAATATAACTTCTTTGATTCTCCCCATCATTTGGTAAATGAGTAAATGGAGCTAAATTGTTAATGGTCTAAATATGGAAAGGAAAAAAAGAATGGAAAGTACAGCTAGCAATATCACATAAAAAAAGAATTAGAATTATTCTTCACTATTTCATGATACACATGCTCAATAGTGATTCTTGCATGAGCTAATGCAGCACTCATAATGCAATCTCTCATTTTCCTGGGTTTACAGCTTCTATCGTTACTATTCATATAAGCTTCAGTACAGATTCCACAGTGCTGACCCATAGTAATCCACAGTATTTTTTCCTTTCCCATAGTATTTATCAAAAATAATGATAAAAAGTCTGACAGTTTTGCTATTTTAACAGCCAGTGCTTATCTAAGATTCTAGAAAATGAAATTTTACAATGAGTTCCTCTTATGTTTTAAAAACATAAATGGAAACTACAATTCAGCTAGGCTTGAGTTGGCTTGAGTAGCACTGAATGTTCTAATTCAGCAAGGTCTCCTGAAAATCTTAAAGTACTTTGAGGCATTGTGGTAAATGAACTGGTTTTTATAAGTACCACAGTTATACTCATTTAAAACGTATGAAAGTCATCACAATCCGTTTGATTTCATCTCAGATCTTAGGTTCCTGATAAGAAACTAAGTAAAAAATTTATAAGATGCTTGAAATTTCCCCCAAATTGAGAGAAACTTTGTATTTCCCAAATATTGATTTTTATAGTTTCAAATGTTCTGCAAAGATTACAGACATAATTTTATAGTGATTCTGATAAACAGAGGTACAGTCAAAGTCCTTAATATGATTGGGCCCCATTTAGACAATGCATGGTTTATTAGAACCATTTTTACCACCTAATAGAGTGTAGTTTGACTCTATATAATCAGGATAGTGCCTAGCACTAAAATCATTTTTCTACAACTTAAGATAGCATAACAATGTCTTTTTAAAAAATGACAATAATGTTTTTTAATAAAGTGTATATTCAAGTGACTCCTTAACTTGAATTGCTTCACAGTCAAGAGCAAATAGGTGTCATGATAAGTAGCTGTTAAATGGAAGGACGGCTGAGAGAGATTTACAACACTCTAATTGAGATATTTGTTTTAAGTGCCAATAAGCACACCAGCTGAAACACTAGAATGAAGCAAATCAGTTGTCATAAATGAGTTTCATTTAGGTGTTAAGCTAAAGACACTCTGGGCCACTGGAATAGGGTAAATTTGTTAAGAGTCTGCATGATTTGTAGGATTTAGTGAGAAAGTCAGAAAAAGGAGACACACAAACACACAACCCTGGTGAAATCACCAAGTGGTCCAATCCACAAGGCTTACATTGCTCGCATGTTATTTTCTGGCAGAAGTGGAATTTCCAGGACTTTGGTGTTGGAGAGGATTGCTTCGTGGCTGGTAGTGGAGACAGTTTTCCCTGTTATCCGGTGGACCTGGTAGAAAGCATGGGGTCTCAGCAGGCGGTCGTCTGCCGTCCCGATGAACAGCTGTAGCGTGAGTGGCTCACTTTCTAAGTAACCATGTAGCTGGCAAAAGAACAGAAAACTCCCACTAAGCACCATGCACATAAACTGCTAGGAATCAATTAAATTTTTATAAGCAAGAGACTCTAATTCTAGGAGAAAACTAGTGACAGGTGCTAAGTGTTAAGTCCCCTCCCACCTCCCACCTCTTTTTTCTCAGTAATGTAATAGTGGTACAATAAAAAAAAAAAGTGCATTTAGAAAATGTCTCATTATTCTAAAAGACCTGGGGCACTTAGCTAGATTTAGGCTTTGAACAGTCCTAGTGTCTGTTTAAAGCACACACATACACACACACACACACAAGCACATTTAGGTACATGTACAATCACATACCTGCCAATTCCACCAAAAAAACCCACACTACCATTTCAAAATGGCATTTTCTAGCAGGATAAATTAAGAATAAAGTGGATTTGCCTTCACACACACAACCCAATAGGATTTAAACTACCCTATTTTATGACACAGAACTGACTTCATCTTCTCACATGCCTGCATGTTTCCCAAGATCATCCTTTTCATCATGAGCATCATCAGTAGGCTCCATGAGCAAGCAGACTCCTGAATTCTTTCATTTTAGGCAAGTATATGCTAGCAAGTATGATGTAGGACTTAGCTGGATACATTAACTGATTTTGTCCTGCACAAATTAGCCTGTCATGCCAGCACTCCATTGTTTGAAGCAACATGCTTCCTCTAAAACAATATCAGTAGTATTCATGCTACTGAGAAATGCGTTTTCCTATTTAATTAATTGAAACTAAACAGGGTACAAAATCTTCTCATGAAGTCAGTTTGAAAAACAAAGTCCAAAATGGCAAAACAGCCCAGATCAGATCAAGGTTGGCACTTCTTTTGCCCAAACTGATGAATCTTTCCCCTCTCAAGTAAAGCGCTCCTTGACCACAGGGATGTTCCTAGCATACAAGAACAATCAATTCAGGCTTCAGTTTGAGTGGGGGGAAAGTTCCACTAATTGGTTAAGTCTGCTTAAGCGTCTGGCCACCAGTTGGCAGACACAACACATGGAAAACTATATACTGACATTCCTCAAAAAAATGCCAGTTCAAACTAAGCCTGTTCCCCCTCCCCCCAAAAAGAAATAGGGTAAATTAGGCACAACAGTTTCATATCTCTCTAAGGAGACTTCATTAAAAAATGCTGAAAAATTCTGGTATTTTGACAAGGCTATTTGGTTGTCAAAATCTATTCTTTTTTCTCTGAAGATACACCATCTAGGTCATCGAGACAGCACACACATGATGGTCTGTTCTCCCCAAGGAACCATTTTCAAGCTATCACTAGAACTCACATACCTAAAACCATTTTAAAGCCATTCTGGACTGATGAAATCTGCCATCACCACAAACTACTTTGCCTTAACTTGTTTCACATCCTAAATTTGACTCCTCCTTAAAGAACACTTTAAACAACTTTTAAGCTATCATTTTTTTATTTTCTTCCCCGAACAATAACATTTTTAGTTGATTTTTCAGAAGAGATGCACCAGAAGTAGAAGTAACTGCAATGCTTAGGAGTACATAAGAAGTACTTAAATGTTCCTTTCTCATAGGGCACTATGCAATCACTCATGTATTACATTGGCTTACTCATTTTTCTAAACCAACTTTTCTCAAGAGCATGTGATGAAGACTTGTTGAACCAACTGACTGATAGTAGTCACTGTGCTCTCGCATAAATTAAAGACCTAGGCAAGTGCTACAATATGGCCCCAATGTCAGCAAAAACAAAAACAAAGTTCTCCTTTAAGGAGCTCTCCTTTGGAGATCCAGATTGTAAAAAGATAATAAAGGGGCAGCTAGTTGGCTCAGTGGATTGAGAGACAGACCTAGAAACCAGTAATCTGAGGTTCAAATTTGTCCTCAGATACTTCCTAGCTGTATGACCTTGGGCAAATCAATTAACCCCAATTATCCAGCTCTTGCCACTCTTCTGCCTTATTGGTTCCAAGATAGAAAGTAAGGGTTAAAAAAAGATAATAAAGAAGAGGCAAAAACATAAGAAAAATGACTGGAAGTGACAAAAAAAGTAAATTCATCAAATAGCAAATATTTATCCAGTACTTAAAGCAGCAATACTTTTCTTAATTTGTCTGTGTGAAAATGAATACATGCAGCTAATTTTATTACAAAGAAACAAACTACAAAAAGCATGCATTTACCAAATTTAATTCAGGAATCAGGAAAGTTCGCACTAGTGATAATAGTTAAATTCCTTCAGTTAGATCTTATTCCAGCTCCCAAGTAACAAGTACTTTGTCAACTCAGTTCGTAAGTAAATAAACATTTATTAAGTACCTCCCAAGTGTCAGGGACTATGATAAACACTGCTAAGTCAGGGGTGTAATAGAGCCAGCTCTAAGGGGCTCACCTAATCATTAAATTTTCAGTGCAAGTATTTACACTTGGGAAATTGACAAATGCAATAAATCAGGGATTTATTTATTGTTTTGCTGATTGTTTAGATTTACAAGCAACATAAAAGTGTTAATAATGCAAATTAAACTTAGAAGTATGTTGTAGATACATTTTTTTCCCAAGATAGCTAGTTGTTAAACATTTGCCAGGACAATCCTGTGTGTGGACCAGCTGACAAAAGGCTGTATGGGGTTGTACAGCGGTTTGGTCTCTTTGGAGGGTCTGGAGTTCCTTTGGCTAGTAGTTTAATGATACAGAGAGAGGGCGATCTGGAGCTAATGTCACTCAGAGAATCACATCCTAACGCTTGTCTTGTGAGTACCAAAGAGGAATGGAGTAGACTGGGCTTGGGGAAGGAACTGGGGTACCAAAGAAATTGAGAATAAGTATTTCTAGGATCACCTGAAACAGAACAAATGTTTAATGGTTGAACAGGAAGCTTCTCCTCCAAAGTCCCTCTGAGGACTCTTGGATCATAAAACTCAGGTGGGGACAAGTAACTTGGACTCCCTACTTGTTTATAGCTGGACACCCCCCCTGCTCTCTCCCAAATATCATCCCTGGCTGCCTGAAATTCCTACAATTTTAAATTCACTATGGCTGACAGGGTTCTCTTTTAAAACGCAACTACCCTTGGAGAATTCAGAAATATTCATTAATCAGATTGCTTTCCTTCTAAAAAAATTCCAATTTGGGTGGCCGCACTGGGAAATTGGAGATATAATTTAGGGATATGAGAGAGTGAATTTATTTGAGGAAGAAACTGATGATTTCGGTGTGTAAAATATTAAGGGAAGTGGGAATGTCAAGTTTTCAACTGGACATATTAGACAATTTCAGGTAAGAACATGACTGAAGATGTGGAATTGAAATGATCATAAAATTCCAAGAGAATTAATGACCTTTATAAGAGAGTAAGTGAGAGCAAATGTGAAAGTCAGACAAGACTTCAGAATTGGAAAGTAGTGTCTTTTATACATATTTTAATATTTTAGGAAAGTATGTATAGTTTCAGGCAGTTTGATATACTTGAAAGTATTTTATTTTTGTCAATATATTTGAAAAACAGCTTTCAAATCAAATCAACTGTAAGGTCTGATTCTGCAATTAGCTGCTTTTGGATTTTGATGAGAGGATGTTGGTTTGGGTTTTTTTTTTTTTTTAGTTCCTAGGCTGGCCCCTCACATGTTCTTACATACAGAAATCTGTGGCCTATAAGCCATTTGGTTTGATGCAAGCAGAGTGGCTCATTATGAGAGCAGCTGAAAATATCATGATTTTCATTAACTCTTCTGAACCCCCAGTACATGGCATTCAGCCAACATTAATACTGTTACAAGATAAAAGGAACCCTAAGTCTGAGTGCTCACTTCAAACAGGTACCATAGTCTGTATCCTTTAGTTCAATTATCAGCTCCAAAGACCACAAGCAGCAGGGAAAAAATTATGTTCTATATTGAATCAGAGGCCAATATTAGTTTAGACACTCTAATTTGCTGCTTCAATAAACATAAGGGGACTATGTTTCCAAGACTTTGGGTGGGATGTATAAACAAAGGATATGCTTTCTAATGGACCTTCCATGTTTAAACTGAGAGCATGTTGCTTTTCATTTATGGTAATGAGTCCATGTTTCTTATTTGGGCAATATTTTAAAGAAGGAACAAATGGTTGGATGAAGGCAGTATTTGGGCTGTAAAACTGTCAGTGATCCATAGAATCTGAAATGTGTAGTTAAGATAATCTGGACAACAATCATTCATCTGTGTCACACACTTCACTACTTGGTCCACTATCCCTCACTATCTTTCTCTAATATTTCTTCTAATATATTATTAAATTCTTCAGATATCTTCTATCTATCTACCTGTCTGTCTGTCTGTCTGCATATCTATCATCTATCCACATATCTATCTATCTACTCATCTTTCTAGAGTAATCAAATACAAAATGCCTGTTTGTCATTCAAAGCTCTTCATAATGTAGGTCCCTCCTACCTTTCCAGCCTTGGTATACCTTACTCCCTACCACTCACTCTTTGATCCAATGACACTAGCTTCCTCACTGGACATTTTCTCTAATTGTCCCTCTGACCTAGAACTCTCTCCCTCAATTCTTCCTACTGGCTTCCCTGGCTTCCTTTAAGGCTCAACTAAAAAGCCATCTATTAAAGCAAACCTTTCCCAACTCCTCTTAATTCTAGTGCCTGCCCTCCATTAATTATTTATCCTGTTTATAGTTTATTTTGTATAAACTTGATCACATATTGTCTCCCCCATTAGACTGGGAGCTCCTTGAAGGCAGGTGCTGCCTTTTACTTCTTTTTGTAACCCCAATCCTTGGCACAGTGTTTAGCCTGACACATAAGAAATGCTTGATGTTTAATGATCCATTGATATATAATATTGCTTTATATATATAATAATAACAATTTCTGCAGTTAGTTACAAGGCTAATAATTTATAAAGTTAATAACACTCCACACTTAGCAATACTTTCTGCATTGCATGCAGATATTTTACTGTTAATACTGGAGGTAAGAAATAGGTATACATAATAAGTCTCATTGACCAAGAGAAGCAAACTTCTATCATTTAGAATGTGGGTCAAGCCATCTCAGCAATAAACTATGACATGGTCAGTCAACAATGATTTGAGAGATGGTATTTTCCCTCTCATTAAATGACGATGCCTGAACATCTTCAGAACCCAAAGAGAACCACATAAAAATCACAGAGAGCTGCCTCATCTCCATGACAGTGATTTGTACACAATGTCCTGTGAGTACCAGAGCCCCCTCCCTGCCATCCATCGAGTTCTGAATCTGAAAGCAGATACAGTAATTACTATGGGTGGTCAGTGAGTGCTAGTATCTGACAGATGACAAATGTATTCCATGCTTAACTGCTTGCTTAAATAAGGTCCAGCACAAAATAAATAATTCAGATCAGTTCCTCATTAAGGTTGGTAACTGCTCTAAATATCAATTGCTCTTTCAACTTTACCAGTTGTGTTCTTGCCTCATTTCCTTCTGCATGATGTCACAATTTCAAATGCAAAAGAAGCATGAAGTAAAGGAGGGCACATTCTCATTGACCTTTATTCATGAGCTTTCAACAAGTAGTTGCCATAAAGAAATTCATGATTTCAAATAGATTCACACATGAATTTCTAGCAGTTGTTGGATATCCAGAGAATTAAGTATCAGATGTCTCTGAACTCCTCAGGAGGAGAATTCTGTAGTGATGCCTGATGAATATTTAAGGGTTTCTATTTGTCACAGACTGCAGTGTGATGGAGAAAGGAGGAGAGAGGAGGGAACTCTGGAACACCACCTGTGGGAGTGTATACAAATGGTAGCCAGTACACAAGATGGCTCTTTTTTTGGAGTGGGTGAAAGGAAAAATGTGTCACAAGTATTCTAACTTTTGATGGAATATTTACATGCACAATAACATAAAGATTTTCTAGTATGTTCTGCTATACTATATTTGGTTATGAAGAATCAATTTCCTGTCTTCTACTATGAGATACATATATTATAGGGAACAGCTATGTGAAAGAACCTGTTTGACCAATGCAAATCAGTACCTTCTCTGCAATTTACAGTCATCCTGGGGTGGGTGGGGTTACCTGTGATACAAAAAAAGGTAAAGGGGCTTATTTATTTAAAAGTTAAGTAACAAGGTTGTGCTGCACTTACATCCATAGAATTAAGATAAGTTGAAAGAGACTTGCTGGAAAAGTCCCATTGCAGAAGATGGGATTGTAGTTAGAACTTAAAGAAAGCCAGTAGGAAGAATTGAGAGACTGTGTTCCAGACTAGGAATATAGTCCAAAAAATACCCAAGTGTCATTGGACTAAGGAGTGAATGGCAGGGAGTAAGGTATAAGGATTTGAACCCAGGTCTCTCTAGTTTTGAGTTAAATCTTTTCTCATTTATACCAAGCTGTCTCTCACATAGCCTGGGAATCTTATTTTAACCTTTCTTTTATCTTTAACATCTTGAAGCTTAAACTCTTTTTTAATACCTAACCAATAAACATTTATTTAAGTATCTACTAAATCATAATACAAGGGGTCCCAAAAGTTTTTTGTGCCATTTTAAGCTTTAATTGCTATCACAGTTTTAAGCTTGAAAAGTCCTGTATAATTTTACCCAGAGTAAGCCTGCCTTCACTGAGGTTTTCGTGATAGAAGTTTTACTTTCATATTGGTAACAGCCTTAGTAGTTAAAGCTATGATTAAAATACTCATTTGGAAAATATGTATATGTCTACAGCATGTGTTTGTGTGTCTGTGTGAAATAACACAACACAAGGAAATCATCTTTGTATGACTTGAGATTTAGATTCCTGGTTTTCTCCAGTTGATTTCAGGGTGAACAAAGAACAAATACATGTTTATAGATCTTGTGGTCAATATTTGCTTCACCAGTGAAAGTAGGTCACTTTTTTGATGTTGGTTTGACAGACCATAATCACCTACTCTATCCGCTCCTTGTCTTGGTTGGTTTTATACGTAGCCACAAACACTGTCAAAATATTTAAGGCTGCTTATAGAGATAAGCTTTCTCTAAGCCTGATGAACATTTCAATATGATTACCATTATAAATGTTGCTTTGATTCACCAAGAATTGAAGAAATATTTTAACACAAAACAGTACAACTTGAATCCTTGGCTATGGCTAGCAAAATGGCATCCTGCTAAGATCAGTAAGTCAACTGCAACTTTTCTCGGACTTGTCAGCTTGCAGTGTGCCAGTTTTGAGGCATATTTACCTTCTTTTAGGAAGGTTTGCTCTATCCTCAAATCAATCTTTTGCCATAAAAGCTGATTTAAAAAGTCAAAGATTTAGTATGAAAGAAGCATTTTAACAAAATGGTACATTTTATATTGAATGGAAAAATATAGAACCCATGTATTTTTAAGGTCACTTACCAAACTCAGTTCTCTGAGTAGTCTCCAACAATCAAAATTTAGTCCAGCATTATATTACACTGTTTTTAAAAGCTACATGGTTGTGGTAATAGATAGATTATTTTAATATGACAATTTAAAAATTCCCTTAGGATTTATATTGTGGCAGTTCCCTGATGTAATATAAAATGCAATGGATTCTGGGTATAACTTTTACCCTCTAAAACATGCAATTTCAGTATAAATGGCATTATATAAAGTTTAACCTGGGAGGTAAACATTTATTATTTAAAACATGAAGATCATTTTAAGAAAAATAATTTTAATATTTTGCATGTTCTCCTGCATAGGCTTTATGCCTCTGGCATGTTATGGTATATGTCAAAATAATATTTATAAAATTACCTGTCATAAAAATTACCTTTTTTTTGCTTCAACAGCCAGTCTACACTAAACAAAATGTATTATTCCAGTTTTCAAACTACAAGAGCTGAAGAGTTTTCTACACATATAGATGTTTGTTTTTAGCTCTTGTGCTTGCCTCAGCATTTGAATATAAACGTGACAGAAGCAAATGAGGACCAAGACTAGCTATGTAGCAGTGAAACCAGTGGTCAATTCAGTTAATTTTAAACAGGCAAAGTGACTGTGGCATTTTTTTTCCCAGTGAAGAAACAATTACATGATCTTTTTTCTTTTCAGCCAAAAACATTAAGGTACCTGGAAATATTTCTTATATACTTTTCTTTAGAAATACATCTTGAGGTCTTAGAAATAAACTTTACTATTGAATATAATATAAACTGAAGACCCCAAGGCTTCTGTCATCATTTTGTATTGTTTTATTTTCCTCTATGGCATTGTTCTTCACAACACCAAAACACCCATTTGAAAAATTAAAAAAATGCAGTTGACCAATTTGAATTTTTTTATTAAACTGATTTTTTGTTTTGTCAGAATCACTGATACAGGTAATGTTTCAATGCTGTGTAAATATTGCTGAAAAGAATATCTATGATACAACAAAATTAATTATGTATCACCCTCAACTTTATAATAAAAAGTTTTTCTTTTTTTACAAAATGAGTTAACTCCTAATTTCAGATATATACCACTGTTGGAGTACCATAATCATTGTTGTTTAATCATTCAGTCATGTCCAACTTTTCATGACCATACGGACCAAAGCTATCCATGGAGTTTTCTTGGCAAGGATACTGGAATGGTTTGCCATTTCCTTCTCCAGTGGATCCAGTAGATCCTTTTTTCAAGTAATCAGAGGTTGTGACTTTCCCAGGGTCACCCAACTAGGAAGTGTCTGAGGAAGGATTTGAACTCAAGGCTTTCTGAATCCACACCCAGGCTTCTAATCACTGAGCCTCAACTGCCAATGGAGTACCATATTATGATGGACTAACACTTTAACATCTCCTGGATAACAAAGCTATAAATGTGGAAGAGTGGCAAAAGGCGATACAGATACTGGAAAGTATATATTCATATACTGCTTACTCCTTAAGCCATCCCAAGGCAAGTGAGCCTCAGTTTCCTAATATATAAAATAAGAGGGTTGGAATAAATGTCTTCTAAGCCCCTTCTAGTTCTAAATCTATGAATCAGTGATTCTCTTATGGGAATAGTTTTCCATTACTTTCAAGAGAAGAGTAACCATGAAGCAACTTAGTGCCAGAGCCTAGAGATGGTCAAATAGGTATGTGTGCACACATGTATGTATGTTGTATATATGTGTCTGTACATATGCACATATAAATAAAATTCCCATATTTACCTATTCACATACAAGTATGTGTATGCATACACACATAAATAAAAGGTTTCAAAATCATATCCAAGATAGAAGGTCAGATTAGGGTGAGGTAGACATAGATTCAAATCCTACCTCTGACACATCCTAGCTATGTGACAAAGGCAAATCACTTAATCTATCAATGTGCCAATAGCTCTCCAGGATGGTCACATGCACATGAACTGCCTATTACTTAGCTACATAGGTCAAGGGAGCCTCTACATCAAGAATTCTTCACACTGATGGAGGTCATGGATTCAAATCAGACCTCAGACACTTCCTAGCTATGTGACCTTGGGCAAGTCACTTAATCCCAATGGTTTAGTCCTCGCTAGTCCTCTGCCTGGGAATTGATAACACAGTATTGATTCTAAGATGGAAGTTGAAGATTTTAAAATTAACTAATTTAAAACTTAAAAGCTCTTTATATATGTACATATGCTCACAAATATATATCAAGAATCTATATAAAGACTCTATTTCTAAATATTTTAAATGAACCCAAAAGAATTTAACTGCTGCAATCATGCATTATTCAGTTGACTAGGCTCCAATTTGTTCTTTTTCCACTGACCTAAGAACCAATCACAATTCATCAGATTAGAACAACAATCAGATACTGTCAATAAAATGAACAAAATAACTAGTTAAAAATACCCCCTATCACAAAAGGTTTATTGCTATGTATTGATTCAACTTCAGTAAAGCATAAAAAAATTAAAATAAGATCCTGACAATAAAATCTTCATGAGGGAGCAAAGAAGGAATTAAAAGTATGCTCTGTGAAACCAAGTGTTCCATGCTCACTTCTGTCAACACATATTTTCATCTTTAGTACCACATTTGGGCTATAATTTAGAGTCACAGAATATTGAATGGAAGATCTATAAAATAATGGAATTGGATTAAACTATATTTAACAGTTACCAGATATGTTATTTAACTCCTTTATTTTACAGATCAAGAAATTTAGGTTTAAGAAAGTCAAGTGACTTGCCCAAGGTAACCAACTAACAAATGGCAGAATTGGGACATGAATTCAGATCTGCTGATTCCAGTTCTTTTTCCATTGCTTACATGACAGATAAATTTTTCATGTCTTAAGTTTTCAAAATATATTATTTGCACCTGACAAAGACACTCTTCATGCCTTCCTTTTTCCATATTTAAATCTGTCATTTCTATAGAAAGCATCAAGTGAAAAGAAGTCATGCTATAGCACAAGAAGGCAAGGAAAGAGGAAGGGAGCTCCATCAAAATGATACAATGGGACCAACCAAGCAAAATACTTCCCTTATCTGTAAGTTTTTCTCATAGCATAGGAGGACTTCTCTTCCACTCCTAAGTCTATTCCCTTGTTGTATTTCCATTGAAAGCAACAGGAAACCATTATGACTACTGTGATCAAGTGTACAAGATATCCAGACACAATGCAGACTTTGAAGTTGTGTCTACATATCACTTACCCAGTTGATTTGACCAATGGAGATTGCCTAACCAAAAAATTTCTACCATTTGATACATTTAGAGAGGAAGAGAATTTCAACTAAATAATATTTTTTTTAATTTTTTTACTTCTATAGCCATATTTTTCTTTCCCTGAAGAGGCATCAGAAACATCTTATTTAATAGAAGATCTAATGTCATTTCATAAATGAGATAAGAAACAAGAAATCGACTTCTAGGAGCACTATCTCATTGCAAAGGTCCTTTTAAACATCTCCTCAAAATAGGCCTATCTAGCAAATATATTAACGTTCCTATATTGTACTATACCTGTATAGACTTTCCTTTCCCCTTTGCTCCTTTGAGAACAGAGTATGAAACAGGAAACCTTTTTGCCTTTAGGGAGGTTTAATGGTACAAGATGTCTTATGATCATGTGTACTGTATTGTTTAAGCCAGCTGTGCATTAGATTACCCAAGGTTCATTCTCTGTAGTATTAGCTGAGAGATAAATATAGGAGAGCAAAACAAACTCAAGGGATCTTATGCAAAGACGGCCTCCTGTGCAATTTTCCCCACAACTCCAGACATTGGTTTTTTGTTTGTTTGTTTGTTTTTTTATGGTTCACTTAAGGAAAATGCAGATTAATTCTCATGAGGCAACCTAAGTTTCTTTTGGGTACAGGTTAAATCCTCTCAACTATCTGTGATTGTGGTGGAATCTACACACAGATCAAAAAGGAATTCCTGATTACAAATGAAACATGGGTCTGGATTAAAAGCAGAACATCTGGATAAGAGACAATGAGGTTTTCATTTTTCAGACTAGAGGTATACACAAGTCTTAACTTTCCTTAAAAAAAAAAAGACAAGAAAAAGGATGTTTGCTTGTATAAAATGAGTCATAACAGCAAGTGAAAGGAGATACTAGTGCCTAATAATTAAACTATCCTTCCCAAAAGCTCACTAAAGCAGACAGAATGGTCCTGTCCAACTCTGTCCATTTCCATCCCTATACCTTTACTTAATTATCTCATTGAATTAATGAGAAAGATGTATTTCCGTAATACAATGCCAGAGTAACTTCGGCAATTGCTCATGAGATACAATAATGTAATGCAAATCTTAACAGGAAGAACGGTTTTAAATCATCTTTTTTGTTGCCAAAAAGGATTTTTTTTTATTTATTTTTAAAAACCCCTACTAACCATCTTAGAATCAATTTTGTGTATTGGTTCCAAGGCAGAAGAGCAATAAAGGCTGGAAAATAGGGGTTAAGTGACTTGCCCAGAGTCACATAGGATTTACTTGTTTTTAATTTAAGTGTCATATCCCACTATTCCAGTGGTTCCCCATCATAAAAGAAAACTGAAAACACCAATGAGGAGAACAAACAAAACAAAAAAAACAATAAAGAGCAAATAACCCAAGAATTGCTGGTAGCATGGTTTTCTCTTTTACCTCTGACAAAAACAGCTGCTTTCTCTGTCCACTGCAAAAAGGTTCTATGAATGATACAGAAATATAGACACTCTGAGCACCAAGGCTCCTTCTGTCAATGGGTTCCAATCAAGGAAAAAAGTGTTGCCACTGAGAAGCTCAGTGTGTGTCCCCTTGTTCAAGAGCCAACAGTCCTATAATCTAGTTGGAGGAAGTCATTTTCTTGGAGAGGCAAGAGTGAACAAAACTAGCATTTTACAGCTGCCCAAACTTGCACCCTCTCAAGAACAGCCAAGCCCATGGCAATGATAAAGATATGTGGGAGGTCTTCTAATAGTGAGAACTGACAAGCAGGAAAAGAAAGCACTAAACAATTCCCCGAAGATCACTGCTCCTTAATTTCCCACATACACTGTTGTTTTGAGTGGGAGACAGTTCTGTAGGCCCTGAAGAAACAGAAAAAAATCCCCTTGAAACTGGACAGAGATTTTTCCAGCAGAGAACAAAGGTCCTCTCTTCCAATGGGGCAAGGGAAGGAGCCAATCTCTTTGCATGCCAGTGTAGGCTGGTGATAGATCAACTCCTCCATGCTGGAACTACTCTCTAAAGCCAAATCAGGTGGGAAAGGAGAAAAAATATAACCCTGACTACATGAGAATCAGCTACCCAAAAGATGCAGCTTCCCTATTTGGTCTCTGACCTAGCTCATCTCCCGAGGGAGTCTGAAAATCTTTTACCAGACATGGTATTTGAATGAATATATTTTTCTTTGCCACAATAGGTTGCTTTTTCTATAAGTTGCACAAAAGAACAATATAGGGGCTCAAAAGTTCATCATAATTATTGCAGGTAATAGAGGAAAATTCAAAACTACTGTCTTCTTCATAAAGGCATTGTGGTAGTACAAAAAGGAATAAGTAGTTAAGAGATCTGTATTTTAGTCCCCATTCTCTGACTAAGTAGCTTTGTGTCATTTTGGGGCAGCTCATTTAACTACTTTAGAGCTCAGTTTTCTTATTTGTAGAAAAGTTGGAAGATGGAATAAGTACTCTCTAGGGTTGATTGCATCTCTAAACATTCACTCCATGACTATTAAATCTCTTAGGAATAAGATTCTACAGTCTCATAATACAATATGTTCCAGAATGTCACAAGTCTCAAGAGAGAGAATTATGACAAAGATTCTGTTAGGCATTTCCAAATGGATCATCTTACCCTGAACAGAAAAAGTCTAAGCACAACCCTCCCTGATCCCTTGATTGATATGTGTGATTATGAACAAGGTGAAATTGGCAAGAATCAAGACTTAGTGGTGTGGAGGAAAGGAAGTTGTAAGTGACTCATGGAATAAACCTCATTATTTTTATGCCATTATAAATAATTAAGCCAATATAAAATAAATAAATGTCTTTGAATTTGTATGCTGCTTATATCCAATCAGATCTTTTAATTCTAAAGAAAATATATTTTAAACTATGCAATGAGTGGCATCTTGACTGTAAAAATACAATTAGTACTATGATAACTGAATTACATTAGTAGATTTCATGTATAATGAAAAGAACAATTTTGAAGCTCATTTTTCACATTGAAAATTCTACAGTATTTAATATTGCAGGTCAACTCCCTTTGTATTACATGTGACTACAACAGAAATCTCCCCATTACCTAAAGGTTTTCTAAACTCTGATTGATAGTCCATTTATTTCAAGGAATAATACAGACAACCAGTGAATTCAAACAATGTTTGAATTTGAATGTTTAGAGTTCAGTGCAATGAGATTTTTATCTACACAAGAACTTTTTAATTGTTTGCCATCACAATAAGGTGTCTTTCACATATTTCATGTCATCTTATATATTTAATAGATTACATCAATACCATATTCATATAACTAAACATTCTCATACTTCTAAGAAATCTTCTAATAAAAATTATTTTGCTAATGATTTGCAGTAAGTTTATTCTCATGGATAAAGTTGTAAAAATCTTTAAGTAGTTTTGTCCTCAGTATACATGTGGCATTCTTATAATGTAAAAATAAAATGTCATTAATCACATTTTTTAGGTTTAACAAGAAAAAATTATTATAATTGATAGTTACATAACATGATTAGGTTTTCAAATCATTTTTATCAAGATAATTTTATCCCCATTTTATAAAGGAAAAAAACTGAGACAAAGAAACTAAGTGAATTGTCTGTGATCACAGATTAAATTAGTTGAGGTAGAATTTCAACCCACATTTCTTGGCTCTAAATGCAGTAGAATTTGCATCTCACACTTTTAGTCCAAAAAATATTAGAAACTGATATCTCTTTTTAAAGAAATAGTTATAATTTTTAGAGTTCTCCCCTAATTTATGAATGAAAGAAAAAGTTTTTAAGTGCTTGCTATTTACCAAGCTTCCTGCTTATATCTCTCTCTAAAAATAAAAATGTGAACCACATTTAAAAATGAATTTAAATAAATATTTTTAAAGTTAAAAGTACTGAGACATATACCAAATGATACATACTACTCATGATAATTGTCAATTATCAACTCAAATATATTAATTTTCTGTGAAGTATTTTTTGCCTATAAGTTGGTTGGTAAGAATTGTTTCCAACAATGCTATAATGGTATTTTATAAATATATTGAATTTATGTTTTCAAAGATTTTAAAAGTCAATATTTAATTTATCCCTACAAAAATAAAATTATGATTTTTTCAAATTGCATTTACAAACTTTGGATAGGTAGAGCTTATGTTAAAGTTTAGAGTGAAGAAACATCTACATTTTCAAAAAATGAAACATGATATGTATTCTATCGCATTGAAGGTTTTCCATGACAAACTATGTCCTCATAATAATAATAATAATAATAATAATAATACTCATGGTAATAGTAGTAGAAGTACTCAAAGATTTACAAAGCACTATGTCTCACATATATATGTCTCACATATTTTTTCATATACATATATATACATACATATATATATATATATATATATATAAAATGTGTGTGAGACACAAACTCATTTGATACAACAACCCTGTGAGGTAGGTGTCAATACTATTCTCCTTTTTACAGATGAGAAAAAACCAAGTCACACATAGATTAAGTAAATTGTCCAAGGTCACACTGCTAATAAGTTCTAAGGCAGGATTTGAACTTAGATCTCCCAAGTCCCAAGTTCTAATCATTCCTTGAACTAGGTGTTTGTTTTTTAATCCAAGGAAAGAGATACACTTTGGGGGGGGGGTGGCACAAGAGTCTCTAATATTAACTTCTTATCATCCCTAATTTAGGGGCATAAATTAAGAAGACTAATGTAATCAAAAAAATGAGTGAACTCAAAACTCTGAAATTCTGCTTCCTTCCTCACCAATCACTTCCATTAGGGAACTCACATTTTATTTTTAATGTGCATTCATGATGAACTTTTGATGGGGAAAGTCATATTCTTGGGTTTAGAAATACTTTTAGGAGAGAAGGGAGAGAGAATTTATAACTGAATGTGTAGATTTTTAGTTGGCTTAGATTGCAATCTTATGATGACAGAAATTTGAAGGGATCTTCACTTTATATGGCATCAACAGTTTTTAGATACAGCTCTGCACATACCAGCCAATCCATATTATAGATGGATATTTCTTTTTTTTTAAATATCTGAACCACAAGCTAGCAGCTAATGAACTGACAGTCAAGCTCTTGTCAACATCACGTAACACTTTTTGTTTTCACAAATCTAAATCCCTTTCACAGGGTCTATCGCTCTTCAAGACATTTCATTTTTTTAAAATGTCAAAATATTTGTTTGTAAAGCTGACTCTTGAGCACACTCACTGAAAGGTAAAACCAAACATAACTAATTTGGTCATTTCCTCAGAGGCCTCTGAGGTATAAATGCCCTTGGTCTACATAGAGATGAAACAAGTTTAAATTGAAAATAAATAGTTTGAACCTTTAAAATTGGAAGGATTTAGACTCAAGAAGCTTCTTGTTACTTCCTATAATCCCCTCCTTTTCTTCTTAAATTTCCTTTTTTAAGCAAAACAATCCAATTCCCAAACACTCAGGGGAGACTGAGGATCTCAAATAATGTAGTTTCACTGCTGAGTAATTGAAGATGAGAAAAGAACAAAATATCTGTCTTTGTCATGGGTTGTCACTCTTCAGGGGGGAAAAAGTGACTTAGCGAGACTCCAAATTGATAGGTTTATATATATATTATGTTCATAATATATATATTTGTGTATATATAGATATATATACTTATAGATAAACATGTATATTTATTTTCTATAACAATGTACATATGTCTACACAAAATATGCAGATGGAGAGAGTGTATCTTCAAGAAAAGTAAACTACATGTGATAAATATTTATCATAAAGCTATGTCTATATACTAAGAACCAAAGTTTGAGAACTGCTGCCCTAGAATATACAAAGCCTAGTATACCAAGCATGTGGTCCATGCTTTAATCAGTCAATCAATGTTTATATTAAATTATTCTTATGTAGAAAGCCCTAGAAACACAGAAAAAAAGTAAAAACTTTCCTTGTCCTCAAGAATATTACATTCTAATGCTTAATAAATTATAAATATTCTGATGCTTCAGAAATATTTGGTGGAAAATTAGTTCTAAACATCAACCCATAATTTTAAACTGAAATCAACAGTACTGTTATAAAATATTTTTGGCATATTACTACTACTAATATATATGCTAAGACAGTAATACTAGATAAAAACCTCAATATGACTAGAGATAACTTTTCAAGTTGGTAAAAATTTCTGCATTTTCAAAAGATTCAATCTTTTCACGTGGCTATTGTGCTCTCTTCTTTTAATTTTTATATCAAACATTTTAGGGTGCTGAAGCAGTAGGCTACAAATGGCCTCCAGAGACTCTTAAACTTATGTATTAATTAACAAAATGCACTTTCCATCAGAGATTCATTCAGATATGTCAAAATAAATTACACAATTCCCTTACTTCTGGTAGTTTCATCTGTGGAACATAAAAGAAATTGCTCGCCTATAATGTGGCAATAAAAACATAGCTAGTATGTGCTACAGATGGGATTTCAAAATGTCCCTATTTTCCTCAAGAGTAACACCAAGCTAGGATAAGCGACATTCACATCTACAGAAATTCCATCCTTTATTCCTGTTTAAATATACATTGTTCAGGACTCTGATTTTCTATTTTTTTTTTTAGAAAACAAAGCTCATATTCACCTCCTTATATTTCCTCAAAACAAAAGTGTCTTAACAGATCATTTATTTTAGGCTTTAAATATCCTAGGTATTCAACATATTCAACATGAGACCAAATGACCTGAAAATAGGGAGGGGGGGAGAAGGATGACCCCTTCTACGTACCCAAAAATTTTTAGCAAAAATGTTTTTACCTAATTAGCCTATTTAGCTGCCCATTGATTAATGTGTATTATTATTTTTTTTACTGGCACAGTATTTATTTATAAAAGTCTAATTGCTTCATTCATCAGGCAGGAGGGGTGGCCCTGAGATAAGATAGTTGAAATGAAGTCTAAGGAACTAGATTCAAATACTACTTCTGCCAGTTATTATAAATTTGGGCAATCATTTCACATCCTTCATTTTGTTCTGCCTCAACTTTATCAACTTTCAAATGAGAGGACTGGACTAGATGATCTCAAGATGAAGCACTGTACTTCATATTAGGAAAGACCTAAGTTCAGATACAATCTCAGAAAGCCCCGCTAGCTGTGTGATCCTAGATCCTACATCACTTAACCTCTGCCTGCCTCAATTTAAACATGTGATTTTTTAAACTACCAAAATTTGCACACATTCCTGATTTAAATGTTATTTAATCTAAATATTTAGAAAAATAACCTTAGTCTTTTAAAGCTGGAAAGTAGCCTTAACAAGCAGTCCAATGGTTTCATTTTGCAGTTGAAGGAACAAAAGCCCAGAAAAGCTTCAGTGACATGCCTAAATCAAGAGCAGAGTTCGGGGGTGAGTTAGGGAACAGGCAAGTGTTTGGAACCAGCAGGTGTTAAGTAATATTTGTTGAATGAATATTAGTGAAAGCCTTTTGGGTTTTTTTTGCTTCAAATCTGCACTTGAAAACAAGGCTTTCTTGAGTCAGATATTACATTTGAAAGTACTTTAGTTCATGTAGCTTTACAGAAGCAGAGTCTAATTTAAGAGCAAAATATATCTCTTATTTTTCAGTATCCTTGCATTCAAAAAAAACTTTCTTTTTCTCTTTCTCTCTCTCTCTCTCTCTCTCTCTCTCTCTCTCTCTCTCTCACACACACACACACACACACACACACACACACACACACAATCAATCAATCAATCAATAAGGAAGAATGGGCTCTCACTGTGCTTTCAAGTCCTCTCTTCCACCATTACTTTCCACCTCTTTAGGTCACATCACCCAAATTACTGCTGCATTCATTTGCTCACCTCCAGAGCACTAAAGAAATTTTTCTCCTTTCATAGTCTTAATTCCATAGTCGATCAGTTCAACTGTATACTGTCTTTTAACATTTAATTCCCTAATCTTTGGATTTATAGCTAATTCATAGCTCACCAAAACCCCAAACTACAAAAATTTGCACATATTCCTGATTTAAATGTTATTTAATCTAAATATTTAGAAACACAACCTTGACTTATCCTCATTATTCACCTTCTCCACTCCAAATCTTATGTTGGTGGAGGAAATTTTTAAAATGCCAATTGAGTTGACTATAAATTTACGTTATCAAAGTTCAACCAGTTTCTTAATATTCCTTAAATTTTTTCCCTGAAAAACTGACTCTATCATGTTCTCCAGAGCAGTTGTTCAAACATTCTATTATGCCTAAAGCTCTCTATTCTACTCTGTAAAAAAAAAATAAGAGTTGCTACTCAATTTACTGAGAAAATGAAGATGAATTTCCATGAGCTCTCTCTTCTCCCATAGTTAAGTCCTTCCTCCCCATGTTATCTCCCACATTCTTTCTTTTATTGCCCTGGTCTCTTGAGGAAAAGGTGAATCTTCTCCTTGCCAATAATAATTCCTCTACTTTTGAACTGGATTCTATCTTCTCCCATCTTCTCCTATAGTTTTCCCCACTGATCATTCCCCCTCTCAATTTTAATCTGCTGGCTCCTTCCCAACAAGCTTTACACAATCCCAGGCCTCTCCCAATCTCAAACTAAATAAAACAGAACAGAACAACAAAAGCAAAAATACCCTTAATTTGACCCTATTTCATTGTCCTTTATCTTCCCTCCCTTTCACAGCCAAAATCCTATAGAGATTTGGCTATACCCATTGTCTTTACTTCCTTACCACTCACTCATTTGTCCACTCCTTAAAATCTGGCTACCAGCCTCACCACCAACTCAAACTGTTTTATTAAAGATTGCAAAGCTCTCTATTACAAAATCAGACCGCTTTTTTTTTTCACTATCCATGCTACTTTACCTCTCTGCAGCCTTTGATAATATTGATCGTGCCTTCCTCCTGGTTAATTTCTCTTTTCTTGGATTCCAGGACACTCTTCTCTTTGGGTTTTCTCTTACCTATCAAACCTCTGCTAATTAACTTCCTTGAAGAATAATGATCAATCTCCTATATTCTGAGCCTGGGTATTGCCCAAGGTTCTGTCTTGTGCCTTCCTCTCAACTCTCTGTACATCTTTATCTGATGAAATCAACTCCCCACCCAAATATTTCCAACAGTTTCCTTTTACTCCTAGAATAAATAGAGAATTCTCAGTTTGGCAATAAAGACCTCTATAATATTCTTTCCATCTACCTTTCTAATTTTTGGTTTTTGTTTATTTTAATAAACTTCCCAGATTGTGTCACAATTAAATTTATTCTATTAGTTATTACTGATACATATTTCATATCCTGCATCTGTTACTTTCTATAAGTAGTCCCATTGAGTCTCGAGGGCACTCCCTTCTCCTCTCCATCTCACAAATTTCCAAGCTACTTTTGAAACAAACTTCAGATAACCACCTCTTCTAGGAGGCCTTCCCTGATTTCTATAGTTATTGGCATCCTCTACCTATTGGAATAATTTTACCTGCATTATCTGATACCTTTATTGTTCTGCATATATTTGTATGTGGATATATGCATTTATTGTATATATTTACTTGTGTATTGTTGTATATCTCCACTCCTTGAAAGAAGATACTACTTAATTTTTAGTAGTTTTGTTTTTGTAACTCCAGGGTTTAATTCAGGACCTTGCACATAGTTGGCTCTTGATGTTTCCTTAATTAAATGGAACAGAATCATCATCTCTACAGAGCCAACTCCTAAATCTATGCATCTCTCCTTAACATCTCTCTCGGACTAATAATAGAATATCTCCAATTGAATGGTTTAAACACATCTTGAACTCAGAGTGTGCAAAATTAAAGTCATTTTCTTTGCCCCAAAATATGCCCCTTTCCTAAACTATTGTATTCCTATTGAGGGTACCACCATCCTTCTAGTCACCCAGGTTTGCATTTTAAGAATTATTATCACTGATTTAACTCTTTCTTACTCTCCCTTTCTCATATCTCATCAGTTGACTGGCCTCATCAATTCTGCCTTCTCAGCACCTATTACATCTGTCTCCTCTCCAAGCCCCAACACCACTACTTTATCAGGTTCACATCACTTTTCATCTCAATAAAATCTCTTAATTGATTTAATTAATTAATTTAAATATCTCTGCCTCTAGTTTCTCCCTTTTTCTATCCATATTTAAAATGATCAGAATAATCTTCCAAAGGCATAAGTCTGACCAAATAACTCCCCAGCTCAAAAAACATTAGTAGCTCCCTACTATCTCTAGAATAAAATACAAACTCCTAAACATGCTATTTAAATCCCTTCACTATCTGGTTCCAAAAGGTATATTCATAAGCATTATGTGAAAAATAAAAGGCATAAATAAAATTTGTAAGATTATAAAAAGGTAATTTTAACATTATGGTTAAAATAGATAAATTGAATTGAATTGAAATTTTATAACAACTACAGAAGGTAGCTAGGCCAAGTCTCATTCCCTCCCCCACCTCCTCTGTTTGATGGACTAAGAACCCAAGAAAAGGATAACAGCTAAGGAACTTTTCAAAGGGTTGCACACCTAGATGTATATCAAATTATAGGAGGAAAAGAACACCATTCCTCTGTCCTATCCTCATTTTCTTCTGTCGTGATCTCACAGTTTCAAACAAATACTGATTAGATGACATATGGTACTACAAGCAAAGGCAAGACTAGTATAAATAAAAATGCTGAATAAGAGAATCAGATAAAGGAATAAATGAGTTAGAACAAGATCAGAATTTACTTTCTATCTGCCATCTACTGAAATTCTCCTAAAAAATCAGGGAGCAAAGAAGAAGCTTTGAATTTTTCCACTTTGGTAAGAGAAGTATATGCCATTACATGTCCATGAAATAAGAAACAAAGGTGTTCCAAGCATCTATGTTTCTGAATTTGTCAGTGGTGATTCTGAAGCATTGTGAGATGGTTCGAATCATGGCTATTTTAGGAATTGGCCTCATAGTACAGTCATCTTTATTGAATCTAGAACTTTTGTACTATATACTGAAATGAAAGCACATAAACCCAATACCATTTAGATATCTGAATTGCTTGCCTAAAAAAAAGTTAGTTTCAGCAATTTAAGTGGCAAAACACTAGTTAACATAGCTCTCTTAGAAAGCAGGAAAATTCATCTAATCCCTTTCTTAAAAAGTCCATTTCTTTAAAAAGAAAAAATTTAACAATTTCAATTGCCAAATTTGGGTCCTAAGATCTGTATGTCTAGTACGTTTGTAATCTCAAAACCTCACATACCAAGAAGTATACCCTATGTTGGAAGAACTATCATGAACATAATTCTCTGCTAGCAAATATTACTTTATTTTTAATGCATTCTAGTGACTTGAGTTAAAGCAGGGTTCCCATTTGAATTTTCCACTTAATTGCTTTATTTTTCCATTTTGCTCACTGTATTAAGGCTTATTGATGATGATTAGGTGTTTTCAAAAATTTTATCCAATTATCTTCTCTAATTCTGTAAGTGGTACCCTACATGTAAAAATAGCCTATTAATGTGAATGTGTCTTTCCACAATGACACAGCTTATTTACTTAAAAGATCTGGCCCAATCACCACTTTGCTTTATTTCTGAAGAGTGTAGACACTCTTTGTAGGAGTTAAAAGAGTGCGAACCAGGTGAGCTAGGTAAGTAACAGAGATAGAGCTGACCATGATCTATCTTATTAATATGCAGTGTCTTGATTAGGAGAAAGAATCTAATAATTTGCAAAGATGACCGAATCTTCAGGGAAGGAAGGTAGATCTAGTCATAAAGAAGACTAAGATTACTCTTTGCAGCTGGAGTCCAGAGGGTGAATGTGTACATGCAACAATGATGGAAACCTCAACTCTAACCCAGGCTATCTAAGTCTAAATCATTTTTTCAGAGTTAATGTCTGGTTTTTCCCAACACTTATGTGGCAAGAAAGAAAGATTTTTTTGGCAAGCTAATCCCTATGAAGCAGCTTTTAAAATCCTTCAGACCACTCCAATCATTCAGACTATGGCAACTGGCAACAAGGCTTATAAAGTCTAACTCCAGTTAACATGGTAGATGGCAGATGCTGCTGCATGGTGTCAGGAATGAATTTATCCAAAGATGATTCTATGAGTCTGTATTAAAGTTCATTTCTAAAATAAATATATGAATGAACAGACTCAGATTTTCACTCTTTCAGTCAGAACTACACAAAGGACAAAATGAGGCTTGCCAAATGAAGGATTTTCATACAGACAAGCATGGA
The DNA here is from genome assembly GCF_027887165.1 of Monodelphis domestica. Taxonomy (NCBI): domain Eukaryota; kingdom Metazoa; phylum Chordata; class Mammalia; order Didelphimorphia; family Didelphidae; genus Monodelphis; species Monodelphis domestica. Next base: position 225,760,459 of record NC_077229.1, read on the forward strand.
GAGGTTCCAAAGAAGAGAAAATTAAATTATCTTTTGATTGAAGAATGTTCTGCATTAAATGAGCGTTTCTAATTAAAAACATGCTGAGAAACCTCCACTTTCTGCTGAGAAAAAAATTCATGTCTGTAATGGAGCATAGAGTCTCACAGCTCTTATAAACCAGTTGAGCAACATTAAACAAGACTGCAGCAGAAATGGTACCTCAGATAGCTCCAAACCTGGGAGAAATAGTAATATCTCTGCCCTAGTCATTAGAAGATCAATGCAAACTGCTGCTACTTGAAGTTATTTTCTCATCCAACCTCAGGATCTGGTCTAATAATATTCTTTGGGAATAGCTATGGGTGGGTTTGGTTTATAAAATCAAGGTGTCTCCTCCATTTGGCCCATCTGACTGGCATCTTTTGGCTTGCTCTACCTGCCTGCCCCTTTGCTGCCTCAAAGCTTTGTAGATTTTGTTACAAAGACTAAATGAATGTCTAATTTGCTGAACGCCCATTCTTAGCTGGCCAAAGTTAAATTTTTCTGGGTTTTAGACAAGGAAAGTCTATGAAAGAGTATAGACCAAATTCAGATTATTCTGGTTCCTGGGATCATTTCTATGTTCTTTCTCTCTCAAACTAATTGTCCTTCTTTAGCAGGCTCCATTGGGGCCAAGAGCTCACAGATTGAAAAGTCCTCCAGTGTTTACCAACCAGCATGCCAAATACCCAGGGACTAAGACCTGAGGATGACCTGTATTTTCTGGGTTCAGGATGCTACCTTACATCTACGTTGTATACATCTTGTATGTGCCTAATTATTTACATGTCACCTCCCTCATTAGAATGTGAGCTTCTTGAGGGCAGGGAATATTTTTGTCTTTATATCCTAAGCATCCAGCACAGTGTCTTTTATATAATAAGTACCTAATAAACGTTTATTGACTAACTTTTCGTAATGGACTCCTTGGGGAATCCTGGAAAGATTCATCCTGATCTAAACACAGTGGATTATGCCTGAGAGTGGCCTTTGGAATGTAACAAACCAATTAGTAGGCTCATTTGGCTCTCTATTGGGTTGCCCAATTGTGCACCGTGATGGTGACTCTGCTCAAGATTTCTGTACAGTGGCAGAATAAAAAAGAACAAAAAGACTGGTATCCACATCTGAATAAAAACTTCTATGGGTAAGTCTATTCTGAAAGTTCGCTGGCTTGTCATCTACTTGACAGAGGTAAACTAGAGAGAAACTGAAGGCAAATTTTTGTTTTGTCCAATTTCACTTCCTCTTTTGTCTTAATATTCACCCTAAGTGCCCTTATAATGTGTCCTGACCATCCTAGCTAGAAACCTTTGCATTTATCACTCAGAACTTGTTGATGCCAAAGGCTTTACCTTTACCTTTACCAACAAACCTCTTCAGAGAAACTTAATGGTCCTGTTTTATCTGTTCAAGACCTTAATCTCTATACTTTTCAAGGTGATGACTGCCTGACTTTATATTCACTGAGTATGCTACAGAGAGAAAGAGAACTAAAGGACTTCTCCAAGGTAACATACGTAGATTTTAGCAATAGTCTCTCAGAAACATTCCCCCCTCACCTTTGTTGTCTAACTTGCTACTGGTTCAAGTGTCAGTCATTCCAGATCAAGCAGGATGGAAGGGAGGACTATACCATCCCAGGCTAATAGGGATAATCTGGGGTAAGTAGGCTTTTCAGTGCCCTTAAAACCACAGAATGGAAGCCACCTACTCAGCTTATGAGTAGGGATTCATTATACAATGCCAAGCCAGACTCTACTTAAGTAAATTCCATGGGTTGAACAGCTGTCCTGCTATTCTGGATCAGATGGGGAGTCTATAACTGGGCACTGTTAATGGTGCTGAAGTGATGCCCACTCCCTTACTTGCCATCAAAAGGATAACTGTGTGCATCGCCCTCTGGAATACTGAAGCCCACGGCTCTGAAGCACAGTCAGGCATCTGTGCTAGAACAGACCAAAGGAGCCCTATATGCCACAGACAAGAGCCCAGTGTTCTCTCTGCAAGGAGAAGAGATACAGCTGTTGGGACAAATCTGGATCTGCTGGCTTAGTCATTAGTACTGGCCTGAGTTGCCTGAAGATCTCAAGTTTTCTCTCTTAACATTGGAACAACTGAATAGACAGGCAAGAGTTCTTACGTTGGGGTCTAAGGTGCCCAGATTTCTCTGGATAGATTTCAGAGATTCATGAATTTTAAAAATATATATTTTGATAACATATTTTCAGCATCACTTGTCTTCTTTGTTATTCTATATATTTTTATTTGATGTATTTTTAAACATTATGCGGAGAAAGGGTCCATCAGCTTCATCAGGCATTCATGACACACACAGAAACTTGGGGAAATCCTGCTGTAGAGTTTAATCTAATTAGCAGTTAGTTGGCACAGTGGATATAGAGCTGAGTTTGGAGGTAATAAGACCTGAGTTCAAATCTGGTCTCAGACACTTGCCAGCTATGTGACCTTGGGCAATGCGTCACTTAACTTCTGTCTGCCTCAGTTTCTTCATCTGTGAAATGGAGATCATAATAACCCCTATCTTCCAGAATTGTTGTGAAGACCAAAAAAGATAAAATTTGTAAAGTGCTTAGCACAGTGCCTGGCACATGGTGAGAAACATTTATATAAATGTGAGGTATTATTAATCAGTGGTTATACTGTCTCTTCTCTCACATTTGCAATTCCAATTAGCATTTGGAACATTCTGAGTGTTGAGCCCTGCTCATTGATCTCTCCACAAAACTACGAGTATAAAGCAGAAAGGGATGGTACTTCAAGAACATTTCACAGGTCTAATTAGAAGAAGGAGTCTTATATATTGGCTTTAGTACAACACCTGACATTCCACAGGACAGAGACAACTGCCTCCAATGTTCTAGGTAAAGATCTTTATTTATGCCTTCATTATGTGTACAGAGACATGGAGGTAGAAACAAGGAGGATTTTTTAAAATATCTGAAAATAAAGATCAGGGATATTTGAAACAAGCCAAATTATGGCATTTGACATGTGTGATGTAAAATAATCCTATAAGCACTATTAAGTCCAAGGGCATTTTGTTTATATTCTATTGTAGTCTATGACAGCCATCATTAGATGACTAACCATTAACTTTTTATAATGGTCTTACAAGATCTACCAAGGACTGGCTCTATTATCATAGCCTTTGAGAATCTGTGGTCCTGCCTATTATTTCCTGCTAGTGTGACCATGGCCAAGTCAACTTTATTCTTCTATGAAATAAACGGGTTGGACAAGATAATCTTTAGGTCTCTTGCAGTCCTAAATTTATGACCTGTGAATTTCATGCTGTAGTAAAACCTCTCATTATATAGAAAGGGAAACCCAAGGTCCAAACCAATGAGGTAACTGTCCCAAAGTCATATGTGGTCAGTGGCATAGTCAAGCTGCAAATTACAACCTCTTTCTTTCATCCCAATTATTCTGTATATCGTACCAAACTACACTTAAACAAAAAGTACAGCAATAAGGAAGAAGTGGACATTATATTGGACATTAGTTAGTAGGTCCTGTACCTAAGTAAACTCAGGATCTCAAAATTCTTTAGTCTTTGGGGGCAGCTGGGCAATTCAGTGGATTGAGAGCCAGGCCTAGAGATGGGAGGTCCTAGGTTCAAATCTGCCCTCAGACACTTCCCAGCTGTGGGACCTGGGCAAGTCACTTAATCCCCATTGCCTAGCCCTTAGCACTCTTCTGCCTTGGAGCCAATACACAGTATTGACTCTAAGATGGAGTTACCTTCTAAGATGGAAGGTAAGCGTTTTGGAAAAAAAATTCTTTAGTCCTAGACTCAGAAACTGGAAATGTTTAAATTCTAAGACTTTTGGAGCCTGATCATACTGTCCCTTTAAAGGCTGTTTATTGCCTTGGGTGGGTTTCCACTTGTAGCCCAAACCTTAGACTTTTATTCCCCAATGTCTGTGTGGAAAACCAAAGCTGAATTTCCTTAAATTTTACTTAACTCTGAAACACTCTAACAGGTGTTTTAAATCCTTTTTACATACCTGTCTGAAACCAATACTCCTTTACCATGAGTGAGGGGATCCCCATTCAAATCTAACTGCTTCAATCCTTCTTTCCTCCAACCCCCACCCCCCAGTATGGAATTCTTTCTGGATTATTCTGATTTTTAAACACTCCCCTGATGAGGATGCTTTCTTTCACTTTGCAACCCTGACAAAATGAAAGCTGGCCAATTACATTCCTTTCTAGCACAATAGATCTTCTCTCTTTGCCATTGAAAAGAGGTCTGTTAGGCTTCTCTTTCAGGAGGAAAAGAAATGATAAATCCACACTAGACATAAAACCTGACAACATATTTAGAGGGAGCGATTGAGTAATCTGATCCTAGACTTGTATTTGGTGCTAGAGGGAACAGACCAAAGTTAAATTCAGTATGGACAGGAATAATGTATATTCTATCCAGCTCCATGTGCAGAGGTGGAGATAGACCATGTATAAAATTATGAAAATTCTTTAGGTTTTATGTAATTGGAAGTGTAGGGGAGGAAACAATCATTTGCCTTGAAATATTGCTTTAAGAATAGAGGACAGATGTCTAGTTACCAAGGCAGACTTATAAAAAATTAATTACTTGCCTCATGCAGGTTACCCAGTATTTGGCAGGTAAGCAAGCAAGGACCTATAATGGAGCATCTGGCTTTTGGTTAGGCCTGCATTTTAATTTTAACCGTGTTTCATTTCAACTCTTGGGTACATGTCAATACGTAGTAATCTGACAGGTCTGGAGCAGAGTTTCTGTTCTTTTGTGACTCTCAAATGGATGGCTTCTAATTGTAACTAAGTAGTTTTGCCATCAAATAATAATTTATTTCAGTAATAACTATTTAACTGGCTCTCATGAAAGCCTGGCTTTTCAGTTTAATAATTCTAAGGAAGCATTCCAAAACAGAAAGAGATATAATATACATTTAAACAAATCACATAAGAAAAGTGGGAATAAATCAGTAGGTAAAATAAACCACCTCATTCAATATTTTAAAAAAATAGAGAATCTTGTTATTTGTCTACAGTATTAAAATATTGCTGACAAAATTATTTCTTACAGTATTTAAGACTTTGTAAACTACATTTTGTTTTTTGGAGAAAAGGCTACATATAATGGAAAAGAACAGTAATGACAGCACTTTTTGAAATGTCAGGCTTAAGGGTCTGAAAAAATAAGTCATTTCCCAATATGCACAACACATTTTTCTAAGGCTGTCTAATCTCTCATAGGCTGGTAAAAAAAAAAAGTATTCATTAGAGAACCATGAAAGCAAGGTCTATTCTGGGACTATACTGCATAAAGAAATCTGATGAGGCAATGTCAGACAGGCCCCTAAGGTCTACAAACCCACCTTTGCATGCTCCAAGGTCTATGATAGAAACTCTTCCTGTGGTACATACACAGATTCCACGGAAAGACAGTCTAGGCTTCCTGATCTACTTTTGGTCTTTCTGCCAAAGGCAGGATGATTATTGTTTTATCTACATCATCACATTGTCAGAATTTGTTTTCCATTCTAATGCCATCTCTGTTGATAAATCTCTGTATAAACTAGTCACTTTCCCCTATGAAGATTCAAATTCCTTAATTTTGAGGCATGGTCAACTTTGAATTTTAACTCTGAAGTTAGAGCTAAGAGGATATTTTGTGCATTTCAAATGGTATTTTTGAAAGCTAACTACTGAACAGTAGTACTACTCACTTTACTTTAGCCCTGCAGTTAAATATGAGTAGTAAATATAGGCTATGAGTGTCCTATATTCTAGATGCTGACTTTGCACTCATGGTGCTTATAAAAATTAAGTTTAATCCAATGTGTGGTCAAGACTCAGGTTAAAATTCTGGTCTTTTGCAATGCTATAAAGAAGCTATTCAATAGGAGAACCCAGGAGAACAAGCCTTCCAAATGACGTCACAGCAAGGGATGGGAAGAGAAACAGGATGGAGTAGTAAATAATCCACAATATTTTTTCAGAGTGTTTGGCTGATGCCATCTTGACTGTTTCATTAGCACAGCTGCTTCAGTAGCTGCATTAGCCAACAGCCTTTGTAGGACCAGTCTAAAGGGAAATTAGGAGATGAGTGTAGAAATCTTTTCTATCCTTCACAGGCACTATGCCCTACAGAATCAGAAAGGCAGGATTTAAATATTCCTCTCTATTATTATAAACAATGACATTGGTAATTACTGATGTGTTTATCCAGGTACCCAGGAGGAGAGGTTTGCTATACAGGTACTTCAGAATTTATCTGATTAGGGGAGAAAAAAATCTCTGACATCCTACAAATATAACTTCAAGAACCAGAATGTAGCCTTGTCTCAAGAAGCCAGAATGTAGTTGACAAAAAAGATTTTTGTTTTGGTTGCTTTTGGACCTGAAGACCATCTTACTCCTTTCTGATATTAATAATGCTCTCTGGAAATGGTTAGACAATTGGTTAGAAGCAGTACCAAAGAATTCTCGTGGAAAGTAACTAATACCCTATTCTTTCTTTGTTATTTGAAAAATAATCATCAGACCATCCTGGGTGAAACAGGAAGAGTGCTGAACCAGCAGTCAAGAAAGCTAAGTTTTAGTTTCAATTCTAGCACTGATTAGCTATGTCTGTACATCTCCTAGAGTTTGTTTCCTAATTTTAAAAATTATAAGTCTACACAAGGCTACCTCTCGACTCCTTTCCAGTTCTAATATTCCATGAATTCATAATGTATCTAAAAGGAGTAATTAGTCACAAAATCATAAAATTTGAGAGTTGAAAGAGACCTCAACAAGCTCTCTGATGTAAACTCACACCAAAAAAGGCATCTACCCTAGAAGATACAATACCCCGGAGACTTTCCTTTTCCACTGTTCATATCTCCAGTCTCTGTATATTATGGATGAATATAAAAGTATTATAGACCATCCCTCTTCTATACTCTTTCATATTTGCATTCATTCAAAACTAGTTAAGCAGGAATTTTAAAATCTGATTTTAAAATAAAAAAATAAATATTAATGGGATACATATATCAACTTCTAAACTCACTGAAAATTACTTTATTCTAAACTAAACTAAGGTGCTACATTTGAATGCTTCATTTAACTTCAACATTGTTTCTGTGTCTCCCTTCACCAAAATAATTTTACATTTTGGTTTCTCATCTACCTTCCATCTCTAAATATTTCCTAATTCTTCGTGCAGAATGATTTTATATTTGTGGTTTTCTCCAAAAGACGCTAATGAAAACCTTACAAAAAGTGGTTAAAGAAACATGAGAATGAAATATAATAGGTGGAGAGAAATAACACAAATATCAAGAAATCTGTCCAGAGGATTAGAAAGACTAGCACACATGGTTTTGGTCAAAAGGTACAGATTACAAATAAATGAATGGAAGAATGGATGGAAGGATGGAAGAAAATTATTTTTTCTATTCATTGTTCTTTATTCTTATTGAAGTGCTAACATTTGCTAATGCTTGTCAAGTTCATAATAAAGGAGATTTTTTTAAAAGATGTAATAAAGAGGAGCATTAGAAAGATGAAAATAATGTTAATACTAACTTACAACTTAAAGGCTTTCAAAGCATAACAACCCAGTGATGTAGACAGAACAATGGTTATTCTCATTTTACGAATATGGAAAACTAAGGTTGAGAGGTTGTGATTTGCCTAAGATCACCCAGCTAAGACTGTGTTTATGGCTGAATTAGAAACCAGGTCTTCTGACTCTTAATTCAGAGGGTTATTCCCTATAGTACACTGCTGCTTAATAAATTGAAAACAGAAGCAATATGATCTTGGGCAATGTCTTCATCCTCTGGGGCTGGTATTAGATGGCCTTTCAGGTCCATTGCCTTTTTGTGCTTTCTTTGTATGTTCAGGACCTGGCAGATAATAAATAAATACTTGCTGCCAAATTTCCTGACTCTAAAATCCTAGGATTAGAATGGAATCACTGACTTAAACCAAACCTTGTATTTTAAAATTTTTCTCTACAATAAATGACTGTTCTCTTCTCTTTTCCTTTATGTTCAAACCCTATTACTTACTGATAAAAGTGGGGGGGGGGCAATTAAACAGCAAACACTATTTTTTACTCCACCCACAGTGCTTTAAGTAGACAGAGAGGCAATCAGAAGGTGTCCTGCAATAACAAGCAGATAGCTGAATGGGAAAATAAGGGCAACCATTCTAAAATTGTCCCCTATGACCACCAGTTTCCACTTGATGCCAAGATGTTAAAAGCTCTATTCACAGTTATCATAAATTAGAGTATCTGATAGCACTCAGAAAATCCTTATTATGAATAGAAACTTTCATCAGAGATCAGAGGCAACAATAACAAAGAATGTTCTTATCAAATAGGGCAGATTATTACTTTATAAATGACATCATTTTTTAAAAAACATCTACCTGCTGTCTTAGAATCAATAATAAGTATTGGTTCCAAGGCAGAAAAATTTTAAGGGGTAGGCTAATGGGGTCAAGTAACCTGCCCAGGATCACACAGCTAGGAAGTGTCTGAGATTAGATTTGAACCTAGGACCTCTTGACTTAAAGCCTGGTACTCCATGCACTGAGACACCTAGCTTTCCTGATGATGTCATTTTTAAAGAAGGTGTATAAAAACTAGAATTCCATGGTAAGTATGGGACTAGTAGGATGAAAAAAAATTTTTATTTTAAATAAAGTATAGACAGAAACAAGAGTTGACAAAAGTAAAAAAAGGTGAGCCCAATTCTTCTTTCAATATTCTCTCATATCCAATTTGGATCAAGAAAAATAATGACCAAACTGTACAGCAGCAGTTCAAAGTAAGATCCAGGGATCCCTGAGAATCCCCCAAACCCTTTCAGGGACAGAGTAGAGTGAAAACTATCTTCATAAAAATACCAAAATGTCTTACTATGATAACTATCCATAGATATAGCCCATATAAATGAAAGCTTTTGAGGAAGAGAGAATCCTCAATAATTTTGCTGCTGTAGAGAAAAGAGAATATGAATGAAATGCTGGTATCCTCTGACTAACATCTATCCTATCCTATCCTATCCTATCAAATTACTACAAAATAATCCACATAACACTCTGAATTCTAAGTTACTCTATTGATTCTCTTCATATCTACAAACAACCAAACTAAAAATATCATTGGGGATTGGAGAGAAGTAGGAGAGAAGGCATAGACAGAAGTAGCAACCCATTTTATCCATCCATCCATATGTCCATCCTTCTATCCATCCAATCAGACAGATGGATAGATAGCTAGGAAAGTGGCACATTAAGTGACATAGCAGGAGGAGTAAAATTTGGGGTAAAATGATGTAAGAGAGGATTTCTGTTTTTATTATGAGGCAGGCAAACGACAATGAAGACTTATTTAGAATGATTGCTTCATTTTTTAAAAAAATCCCCAATTTGAGTTGTGTTCTACACATAACAATTAAATTATATATTTTAAGTTAAATTAAGTCTGCCTCTTTTTCATTGAATTTTATTATGCAACATAAAATTCCCTTTAAAATAGTAGAGGGGGAAATGGGCTAATTAAATAATTTAATTGAGTAGTTAGAGGCTCCCAAACTGATCTTTGTCACTTGTTAACCACTTTCTTCTAGAAAACTGACATTGACAGTTTTTATTATTCCTGTCTGAAGAGAAGCTAGAGAAAAGTAAGATATCCTCAAAAGGCCAAAAACTTCCATCAGCAACTTGAGTTCCAGAAAACACTTTTAGGGGGAAAACTACTAGTGAAGGAGTTCTTAATCCAAAGTCCATATGTTTGATATCTATCTATCTATCTATCTATCTATCTATCTAATCTATAGATAATATCTTAGTAAATTGATATCAATAGACCAATATTAGCATAAAGATTATTAAGACGTATCACTACATTGATATGTATTCTAAAGAGATATAAAATTAGTTTCCTTTTTAATCTATTATTTTATGTATTTAAAAACATTATTCTGAAGGGGAGTCTATAGGTGTCACCAGACTACCAAAGGAGTCCATGACTCAAAAAAAAGGTTAAGAATCACTGAACTAAGACAACAACATTTAATCCAATGGTAGTTTATCTTTTTGTCTTCCTATCCTTAGCATTTAGTACATAGTAAATGCTTAATAAATATTTGATGATTGATGAATTAACAACTGTGCCACTATATTTCATCTAAGCATTGGCAGAGAACAATCCAATGCGGAAAAAAAAACTCAAGCCCATTCCAAGAAGCTTTTATAATAAACCTTCCATAGTCTCCTTATATTTCATTATAATAGTTGCCAACAAATAGCTGCCAGATTATTTTACTTTTCTATTTTATTGTCCTTTTTCTCTTTTCAAACAATCTTTAATTTTGGAAATAAGAAGTGTGAAATGCATCTACTTTTAAAAGTATGGCTTTCTAAAAAAGAGAAAATAAAACTGGGCTCACAGTCTAGGTTTTTGAGTGACTGTATAGACTTTAATGATAAACTGCAACCTGACTAGCAGGTGTTTGCCAATTCTTTATAATCCCCAACATGAGGAAGATGGCATTTCCATCTGTATGAAAGGGCTGTTTGATTATTAACACTTCAGGGAAGGAGATGGTAGTGAAAAGAAGTTAGAAAGGAAGATAATAATTTCATCAAGAATAAAACTACTCCCACAGAACTGAAAATAAAATTAGTACCTAATAATTGGGGAATAGCTGAAAAAATTGTGCTATGTGAATGGCATGGAATATTATTGTTTAAAGAACTGAAAAATATGAGGAATTCTGAGAAATGGAAAGATTGGTCTGAATGAATACAGAGCAAAATAAACATAACCAAGAGAACGATCTGTACAATGCCTAGAAAAAATATCAAAAGATCTTTAAAGGAATCAATCAATAAGGTTTTATTTAACACATAACACATGTTCCAGGGACTACATTAATGAACTGAGATTACAAAGAAAGAACAAAAATAGTCAAATTGAGCAACTGAAAAAACAAGAGAATATTTACCAAAATGTTTCTCCTTTCACCTTCTTCTCTCCTACCCCCAAGAACCCTTCTCTCTCTCTCTCTCTCTCTCTCTCTCTCTCTCTCTCTCTCTCTCTCTCTCTCTCTCTCTCTCTCTCTCTCTCTCTCTCTCTCTCTCTCTCTCTCTCTCTCTCTCTCTGACTCTCTGTGTCTGTCTGTCTGTCTGTCTATCTCTCCTTCTCTTTCTCATACACATAGACACACACAGACAGCAATGAAGACTGAGACTCAGGAGATCTTGGTTCTGTTCTCAGTTCTTCAACTAATTAACTGTGTATCCTTAGGCAAACTGTGTCACCTCTCTGGACCTTGTTGGCAAAATAAGGATGTCACACTCAAGAATCTTTAAGATTATCTCTCAGCTCTATTATTCACTTTCCTGTGATCATAAGCAAAAAAGAAAGTCTGATATTGGGTTTGCTGGATTGACATTTGAAAAGTGAGTAATAAAAATAATTTTGTTGTTCAGTCATTTTAGTCATATCCAACTCTTTTGTTTTTAGCAAAGGCACTAGAATGGTTTTCCATGTCCTTCTCAAGCTCACTTTACAGATTAATAAACTAAGGCAAACAAGACTAAATGACTTGGCCAGGGTCACATAGCTAGTGAGCATTTATGACTAGATGTCCAGACCTGCTGCTCTATCCACTGTGCCAGTTAGCTGCCCTAATAATAGTCATAATCATAATATCATAATAATGACAGCTAATATTTATATAGCACTTACCATGTGCCAGGCATTATGCTAAAAGCTTTACAATTATTATCTCATATGATTGTCCCAACAGCCTTGGCAGCTAGGTTCTATTATTATTTCCATTTTATAGATGAGAAAACGAAATCAAACGGAGGTTAAGTGACTTGCCAGGGAGATATAGTAAGTGTCTGATAAATTTTAACTCAAGTCTTCATGATTTCAGGTCTGGTACTCTATCTACTACACCACTATATTTATAAGGCAGACTTCTATCTTCAAATAAGTTATACTCTGACTATGTACTTAGGGCTTTCATGCAGAACAAAGAGGGTTTTTTGTTTGTTTCTTCTAAGATAATCATCAAGATGAATGGCAAATATGATTGAATAGGAAAGGAAATAATCAATGTACATATGAAAGCTCTGGTTATATAGTGCATAAGTATGAATGAGTTTATTCAATAGTCATAAAATTGTCATTCTATGATCAAAGACTCATCATTGAGAAATAGGCAGCACAATTCTCATGGCTAAATAGGGAGTTGGTCATGCTCTTATCAAGTTAATCTGTGGTCTCCTCTTTTTGCAGTCTAATGTTACAGTAATGCGTTTGAAAAGTAAGGATAAGGTTAGGGTGTCAGAGAGTGCTGGTGTTAAAGGATATGCTAAAATAACTCAACAACACAGGATAAAACTTTGTGGTTATTGAGTTATGCCAAAGACAGAGTTTTCTATTTTTGTGTGTTTTATAATTACACATGAGACCTATTTTTAGCCTACTCTGTAGTCCACTGTCTTGAAAATTAAACTTTAAAAACCTCTATTCTTTCTTTCTTACTTACCTCAGTTTCATATGCATAATTCATTTGGCCACATATATTGTAGGGAATGCTTTACATTACTCACAAATAAATAATTTTGCTCATAAAGAAACTTGATTTTTGCTTCATCGTCAAGAAGATTTCCTTTTTAGTTCATAGTAGATAGCATTATCACTTTAACAGGCTTTCTGTCCCATGTTCTGATCTTTCATTTACAATCATTTTAAGGAGTTATCTCTAGTTATTGAAAACTATAATTTTGACAGGTATTTCATTTTTAAAAGCAGACCCATAAATGTTCCACACAGATTATTGTTGCTGAGTTATTTCAGTCATGTCTGACTCTTTGTGACCCAATTTAGGATTTCCTTGGCAAAAATAAGATAGTGGAGTAGTCTGCCATTTCCTTCTCCAGTTCATTTTACAAATGAGGAAATTGAGGCAAAGTCACGTGACTTGCCCAGTGTCATACAACTAGTAGGAATCTGAGGCTGGATTTGTACTTGGGTCTTCCTGATTCCAGGCCCAGCAGTCTATCTACATATAATGATGACTCTGTTTTATTCAGTACATATTAAACTTAGATCATAGAAATACAATTTTATTATACAATCACAGTGGAATTAAATTCAAGATGAAATATAATAACTGTTATGTGTTAAGCAATAAATACTACCTACTAAAATTCTTTCAATGATAAAGTAAATTATCACCTCCCTCCAATTTTTTCCCCTAAAATCATGACCAAGAAATGTATTCAAAAAATTTAGATACAAATGAAGAAATTTAGGAAAAAATGAACTTTCTCTTGGTCATCCTTAATTAATGTCACTTGTTTTAGGAAGAGAACTACAGTATGTTTTACTGGGGGCCAGAGGAGTGATATCTAAGCTTAAGAGAATGATGAGAGCAAAAACATTTGAAAATCACTACTCCAAATAAATAATACAGACTCAGAATGGGAGAAAGGGAGTGGGGATAGGCAGATTAGGGCTAAAGAAATGAAGTTTAAATTTAATCAAGATCCTCAGGAACTGAGAGAGGAACAGTTCCACTTTTATTAAAAGTTCTACAAATGTCCTAGGGTCATTTTTTTTATTTTTATGCAAAAAGAATGACTACTGAGATTTCTTTAGGCCATCATAATTAAGAAATGTCTTAAATACTTTATCTTATACGAACCTTAGCAACCTTCTAGTGAGGCAGGTAATAATATTATTAACTGACATTTATATAGCTTTAAAGTTGACAAAGTGTATACAAACATTATTTTATTTGATTGTGTCAACAACACAATGATAAAGGCACAATAGATACTATTCTACCAGTTTTACAGATGGGAACATTGAGCCTCAGAAAGTAACTAAGTGACTTTCCCAAGTTCAGACTAGTGATAGAATCAAAGTTTGAAACCCAATCCTCTGACTGGAGATCCAAAATCCCAACTCAAAGATCTCCTACTCCAAGGACAATCTAGTTCTAAAAATGGCCATGGTTATCTTTCCTAGACAGTTCCAATTTTAAGAAAAAAAAACTGTATGTTTATCAAGCAAAAGAGAAATACACTTGATCAGAGCACATGTCCTGCTTTTTGATTCAGAAACAACATAGTCGCCATAGGAAAAGTTCACAGTCAGCTGTTCCAGAGGCTGGATATGACCCTGAAAAATCCATATAACCCTTGAAAATTACTGTTTTTCAAGCAATACAATGAGTTAAGTTGTTGAAATAAACTAGGTTTGGTTGAGATGTTTCCTTAGAACCAGAAGTGATGATATTTGAGATGGTTTCAAGTGACATGGTCACCAGGGTCATAGAAGGGTACTTGCAGGTACATGTATGCATGTACAAGACTATGAAGTCCTCTCTGACTCCTTCCTCCTCCTTTTAACTATCTATTCCTACTCCAGATATTGTGCCCAAAGCAGAAACCTGTTTAGTTTCCCTAATCATTTCTTTGTCAGCAAGCTCAGTTGAGCAGATCAGATAGGTAGATTTCCTTCATGCATAAGTGTATTAGATTACTGCCAATCTTTTTCCTAATAAAAGGGGCTGTAGCTATCTTTCTGATAACCTTATTTCTTCTCCTCTCAAGGAAATTAAGGAAGATTTAAACTTAGCACTTGAGATAGAAAGCCCAGCTCCATCTCAGAACAAAGCCCAATAGCACCTTTACACAAGAGCATTGAGGCTCTATCTACAGCTTTCTCATCCCTTGCCCCAAACCAGAGAAACCAGATCATATATTTAAAACTAATAGGTAGCTTAGAAGCTATCTAGTACAACTCCTTCATCTTACAAATAAGAGAATTAAGAAACAAGCAAGTTGAGCAGCTTGCTTGGTCACTCAAGTAGTAGTGACAAAGGCAGATTTTGAACTCAAGTCCTTTAACCCTAAAGAGAATATTCTCCCCACTGCATCACAATGACTCCCAAATCATCTTACCAAAAAAAATGGTTAAAAGTTGTTTTGGGGGGAGTTGGTAATTAATAATTAGTTCATTTTTTGTATCACTATTAATTAGTTGCTCCAAATTCTGAGGATCCAGTCATCAACATTGATAAAAGGCATGATTTGCATGGTAACATCCTCATACATATCATTCAGATTCCACCCAAACCTCACACACAGTTCTGAGAGTGGATATTGTAGACAAAACATACATATTCTGAGTATAAAAGGAGAATATGAATTTCACTTTACTGAATAATGATTGCAGGTTGAACGCTAGTCTTTTTATTGTGCTTTAAAGCTTTCAAAATACTTTACTAATATGACTTCATTTCCTCTAGTATTTTCCCCATTTTACATATCAAGAAACTAAGGCTAAAAAAGATTGACTTTACCAGGCTCATGCAGTCAGTATCTGAAGCTAGATTTGAATTTTCATCTCCAATGAGACGCCTAGCTGCCTAATAATGACTAGGAAGTTTTGGTGGTAAGATGGCTCATTGGCATGGAACTTGTCTTGTTAACTCAACAGATCTTGAAAGTAGGAAATTGGGGGTGGGAGGAGAGTGTCAGGAAGCTAAGGAAGCTGGTTCATCACTCTTCAGACAGCTCATAGCTCACCTTCACCACTATTAAAGTAATATATACATAGATATAGATGTTTGTGTGTGTGGATACACATATTCATGTATATTTATGTATGTGAAGAGAAAGAAAGCAAAAGGAAGGCCAAAAAAGAGAAAAGGAGGAGAAAGAGAAAGAGAGAGAGAGATTAAAACTGTACCAGTGACACTGTGAGTATATGAAGGTCTTCAGCTCTAGTCTCTTCCATTCTCCTGGAATTAATTGCCTTGAATAACTACAGGCAGGGGTCCTGACCTATCCTTCTCCTATCCAGCCTTCCTCCCTCTCACTTCTTTTATTCTTTGGGTCCAAGTTATAAAACATACATCTTACATACAGGTGGAATTCTATATGATGACTGATAAATATTCTAACCAGAGACTAGTAAACCCACAGGTAGATTGGCTTGGGCATTTGTATATTACTAGTCTTCACTGGACATTCTCCTTTAAGAAGAAAACTACATTAAAGGAGGAACATATTTGGAGTCTACCCAAGCTTTAAGTTACTCCCAAAAATGAAGTACTATGTCCTGTAAGTTTTACTTCTTTTGACTTGAGCAGATTTTATACAAATAGCACGTCCTCCATAAGTCAACAAAGACCAAAAGATTTAGAGCCATATAAGTCATTAATATCATCCCTTCATTCTAGAAACTGAGGCTCTGGAAGCAAAATTACTTAGTCACACAGCAAGTGACAGAACCAAGATGTAGTTAAGACCTCTTGACTTCTAAGCTTGTGCTTTGTTCTACTACTACTATACCAAGCTGTGTTTGGGTAGCTAGTTGGCACAGTAGATTAGAGTGCTGGTCCTGGAATCAGGAAGTCTCATCTTCTTGAGTTCAAATCTGATCTCAGATACTTCTTATCTGTATGGTCCAGTCATTTAACCCTGTTTGCCTCAGTTTCTTCATTGGTCAAATGAGCTGGAAAAGGAAATGGCAAATCACTCCAATATCTATGCTAAAGAAGTCCCAAATGAATCAGTCAGATATGACTGAACAGAAATGATTGAATGACAATGACACCAAGTTGCCCCATAGGAAAAGTGATGTGATATTCTTGGTGAGCTATTGTGATGAGACTAATGATGCCTAAAAGCTTTGATTTTTAGAAAGAAAAGTGCTAAAAAGTATATATGGCAAATTCCCATGATCTCTATGGTTTCTGCATTACCCTAAGAACAACTACAATAAATCTATGCCCTAAGGTTTTACTGAAAATACAATTTCTCTACAGTAACATAACTTCACTTTCATTTCTCCTCCTTACCAGTCTTCCTTTACTTCTTGGCATACTATCTTTTCCACTCAGCAATAGCACACTTTCATTCACTAAAAACTGAAGCAGGAGAGGGGAGGGAAATGTCTTTAGTTATTTAGCCTAACTAAAACACTGGCATTTTCTCCACTTTTTCCAACTAGCAAGGTGGAAACTTGAAATGTCAGACTAGTCATGGAGCACTGATGTCTCTCCATCGACATTTCCTCACATCATGCAGAGACCTGAGTAGGTATTAATTGGCACCAAGTGTGTGGCTACAAACATCACTTTAATATCATTCACAAATGTTCAACTAAAGTGCTTAGCTTTTCAGCATACATCCTTCTGCCTCCATTTCACTGATTTTTGGCCTTGAAAACCAACCATTTGCCTCTGTGGCCTCCCCTCCCTCTTTCCCTCTTCATTTATCTAAATGGAATAACACACAAATACTGTAAGCCCTGCTGAGGGACCTTTCCAACTTGTATGATTTTCCAAATAACAGGGTTGGGGAGACCAGTTTCATGATTGGGGGAAAAGAAAAGAAACATTGTGTATAAATTTTGCACAACCTGGAGTTTTAGCCCACATGAAAAGATTTTCATATCTGATGCTGTCCTTGAAAGTTAGCAACAACCTAAAAACTTTTAAAGGTTATTAGGTAAAACCTGTGGCAGAAAGAAAAGGCAAATCCTCCAAAGAATTTATCTATTTGGTTTTTTTTTCTTAATTTTCTGTAGACAGAAAATAGTGACAGAAGGTAGATGTTATGTCTGCCTCCTTGCTACCAATGAGGCATACTGGTCAAAGACCTCATCCTCAATGTCCTAACCCTGGAGCAAAGTAAACCATATATTTTTTTTCAAAATGTTTATGAGGTGGGGAAATGCCACACTGAGTCACTACTCGAAGAGCCAAATTCTACCCTTAGATGTATGCAGGAAAAGTACTAAAGTCAACATGAGCTGCAGACACTCATCTGAGGGCAGAATTTGGCTCAGAAACCATGAGCTCCTTTTACATAGGCCTCTGCTGTCTGACTATTGCCTCTGTGCTGGTCTCTTCACTTGGAATTTGCTTACCAACTTCAGTACATTTATTATTCTAAATGATAACAAGACCATGTGGCATTTCTCAAACACAAAGCAGTGAGGAAAATAAACTGCCCACTCCTTCCAGCCTTTTTATGAAGCAGATATGGGACATACTCACGCATGCACACACACACACACACACACACACACACACATCACCAAGTTGGAGGGCCTTCAGAACTCAAGTTCATAGCTGAATGGGAATTCTCTTCACAGCATTCTAAACAAGTGGTTATCTAGCCTTGGCTTAAAAATATTCTCCTATTTCTTTTACTTAAGAGAAAATTAGTGAGAAAAGCTCACTTGAGTCATTTTATTCTTTTATAGTGATAGCCTTGTGGGAGAAATGTATGAATAGGAGTTTCTTGGTTCTTTTTTTAAAGATTGAATTTAACTGAACCTCTGAAAACATCAATTAATGACATTTTTAAAACCAAATATTTAAACCTATATCAGACTGCCTACCAACTCAAAGAGGAGGAAGGAAGGGAAAGAATTTAGAATTCAATTTTTTTAAAACAAAGTTAAAATTTGTTTTTACATGTAATCAGAGGAAAATATTTTTGAATTAAATTAATTTCATTATTAAATTATTTCATTAAATTTAAGTCAATTTAAATTTAGAAATAAAACAATATTTAGAACTTTACCAGATGCATGTGTATACATGTGTATGTATACATGTGTATATATACATATGTGTGTATGCATATCTATGAAGGCAGCTAGGTAGTAAAATGGGCAAAGTGCTGGACCTGGAGTCAGTAAATATTTATTAAGCACCTGTTATATACCAGGCACTATGCCAATTGCTGAGTTCAGATCTGGTCTCCAATATTTATTAGCTATGGGACCCTAGGCAAGTCGCTTGACTGAATATTTGCTTCAGTTTCCTCATCTGTAAGCTGTGGATAGTAACAGCATCTGTAAGATGCAGGTAATAACAACAACAATCCTAGGGTTGTTGAGACAATAAGATAGTATTTGTAAAGTGCTTTTCAAACTTTAGATGATGATGATTTCATGATACATAACATCAATAATTTCTTTTTTACATGTCCGTAATTGTGTCTTAGATCAATATCAAGAATGGGTAGAGGGGGGCGGAGTCAAGATGGCAGCTTAGCAAGCAGCAAAAGTTCAGACCTCATGGAAGACCCTTCCTTACCGATACAGACTGAATGCTCCTAGGGCACCGAAATTCAATCTGAACAACAGGACAGAAGCAGGGAACCCTCCTTCTGGACTTAAATCAAAAGGTACGCCCCCCAAAAGCCGGAATCCGAGAATACTCAGGGCTAAGGGGAAGGCAGAGCGAAGATTCCAGGACCCCTCCCCCACAACCCAGAGGGCTGAGCCCCCAGCAGCAGCGGGAACCTCTGAGCAGGCAAAGGTGCTGGTTTGGAGGGTCTACCTTGTGAGCAGTGGGGCGCCGGGCTCAGAGCATCCAGCTTGGACAGTGGGGAGGAAGCCAGGGAGAAATGGGCAGTGGCTGGGTCCCTCCATCTGGCTCCAGTCTCACCCTTGCCTCGGGCACATCCAAACTAATCCAGTTGAACTAATCCCATCAGAACTCCTCAGAGTTTAGGGAGGCAGGCAAAGGCACTTGCGGACAATGGAGAAGCAGCTGGAGAGAACTGGAGAGAGCCTGGGCGGCCCAGCCTTCCAGGAGTCTTCAAAGCCTCAGAGCTTCATACCACATACAGCCCAACCCAATTGAACTCAATCCAATCAAAAGCCTCCAGAGGACAGGGAAGCTAACATTCCTCCCCTAGAGACTGTACCAAGAGATCTGACAAAGCTCCAAGAGGGGAGACTGACAGCCCCAAAACCAAAACAAAATGAGAGGAGCAAGAGCACAGCCAAATACGGGGAGCAAAGAAGAGATAAACTCGAGCAAACAACAGAAAAAGAAGAAAGAAATTACAATAGACAGCTCTGCACAGGTAATGAGCAAAGAGCGAATGAAACAGAGGGGGAGGACCCAGCAAAGGAAAAATCAGAAATCCCAGCGAATTAGATACAGGCTGTGGAAGAACTCAAAATGCAATTCAAAACACAATTAAGAGAGGCTGAAGACAATTGGGAAAAGAACTTAAAAACTAAGATAAGTCATCTGGAAACAGAAAATAGTGTCTTGAAAGCCAAAATCAACCAGCTGGAAAATGAGGCAAAGCAGACGAAAGATGAGGTGAAGAAGATGAAAGATGACCTCCAAAGAAAATCCAACCAAAAGGAAAAGGACGACCAAAAAACTAAGGATGAAATCCAGTCTTTAAGAACCAGAATACAACAACTTGAATCCAGAGACCTCACAAGGCAGCAAGACACTATAAAACAAAACCAAAAGAATGAAAAAATTGAGGAAAATATGAAGCATCTCATTCACAAAACAGAGGATTTAGAAAATCGTTCAAGGAGAGACAATTTAAGAATTATTGGCCTACCAGAAGACCATGACAGAAGAAAAAGCCTGGACATTATATTACAGGAAATTATTAAAGAAAACTGCCCTGAAATCCTTGAACAAGAGGGAAAAGTGGAGATTGAAAAAATCCACAGATCACCTCCTGTACTTAATCCCCAACTGACAACACCCAGGAATGTTATAGCCAAATTCAAGAACTATCAGACCAAAGAAAAGATATTACAAGCTGCCAAGAAGTCATTCAGATACCAAGGAACCACAGTGAGGATAACTCAGGATCTGGCTGCATCCACACTGAAAAAAAGAAAGGCATGGAATACGATATTCTGGAAAGCAAGGGAACTAGGTCTACAACCAAGAATCAACTACCCAGCAAAACTGACTATATTCTTACAGGGGAAAGTATGGTCATTCAACAAAATAGAAGAATTTCAAGAATTTGTAAAGAAAAGACCAGACCTGAACAGAAAATTTGATGTTCAAGGACAGAACTCAAGAGAATCATCAAAAGGTAATTAAAAAAGAGGGGGAAAAAGAAAAAAAAATTCTTTTAAGAGACTCAGTAAGTTAAAATGATATGTATCCCTATAAGAAAGAGGTCATTGGTAATTCTTAAAAACTGTTGTTATAGCTGGGAAGCAAAAAGAAGTATACTTAGAGGGAACAGCAACAAACTGTATAGGATGAAAGGACAAGACATAAATAGGTATATAGATATATGCATGCAAAAATACATATGCATGAGTATGCATATATATATGTGTATATATATATAACTAGAGCTTAAAATAGGTTAATATTAAAAGAAATGGGAAAAGAAACAAATGGGGGTAAATTTATGTCATAAAGAAGCTCATGGTGGGAGGGGGGAGAACATCAATACACTGGAAGGGTCAAGAGGTCAGAGACAGGAAATACTCAACTTTTACGTGCTTTGAAAGTGACTCAAAGAGGGAAAAACAATCCAATCCATTGGGGGCAGAGAATAGATTTGCACCCTATAGGGGAGTAGAAGGGTAACAAAAGATCTGGTGGGGAGGGAAGCAGCACAAGAGAGGGAAGGAGTGGGGGGTTAATTTTAGAAAGACTACAGGGAAAATAAGGGGGGAATAAATAGGGAGGGGGGTAGAAAGGGAAGTAAAATAAGGGTGGGAACAAGGGGGACCATTCAAAAGCAAACATTGGTGTAGAAGGAAATAGTGAAAGAAGAAAAG
Organism: Monodelphis domestica; assembly: GCF_027887165.1. Classification (NCBI taxonomy): domain Eukaryota; kingdom Metazoa; phylum Chordata; class Mammalia; order Didelphimorphia; family Didelphidae; genus Monodelphis; species Monodelphis domestica. The sequence continues at coordinate 225,782,114 of NC_077229.1, forward strand.
GCAGGTAAAGGAGCAGAAATCAAAATTCTCAGAAATACACAGCTAGTAATCATAACTCTGAATGTGAATGGAATGAACTCACCCATAAAATGCAAGCGAATAGCAGAGTGGATTAGAGTCCAAAACCCTACCATATGCTGTCTACAAGAAACACATATGAGAAAGGTAGATACACATAGGGTGAAAGTAAGAGGGTGGAGCCAAATCTATTGGGCATCAACTGACAAAAAGAAGGCAGGAGTCGCAATCATGATATCCGACAAAGCCAAAGTAAAAATAAATCTAGTTAAAAGAGATAGGGAAGGTAATTACATCCTGATAAAAGGCAGTATAGACAATGAGGAAATATCTGTACTCAACATGTATGCACCAAATGGCATAGTATCCAAATTTCTAAAGGAGAAACTAGAGGAACACAAGGACGAAATAGATAGGAAAACTATACTAGTGGGAGATCTGAACCTTCCTCTATCCTAACTAGATAAATCAAACCAAAAAATAAATAAGAAAGAGGTAAGAGAAGTGAATGAAATCTTAGAAAAATTAGAGTTAGTAGGCATGTGGAGAAAAATAAATAGGGACAAAAAGGAATATACCTTCTTTTCTGCAGCACATGGTACATTTACAAAAATTGACCATGTATTAGGGCATAAAAAACATTGCAAACAAGTGCAAAAGAGCAGAAATAATAAATGCAACTTTCTCAGATCACAATGCAATGAAAATAATAATTAGTAAGGGAACATGGAGAGGTAAATCGAAAATTAATTGGAAATTAAACAATACGATTCTCCAAAACCAGTTAGTTAAAGAACAAATCATAGAAACAATTAATAACTTCATTGAAGAAAATGACAATGAGACATCCTTTCAAAACCTATGGGATGCAGCCAAAGCAGTACTCAGGGGCAAATTTATATCCTTGAGTTCATATATTAACAAATTAAGAAGGGAAGAGGTCAATGAATTGGGCATGCAAATTTAAAAATTAGAAAGTGAACAAATTAAAAATCCTCAGATAAAGACTAAATTGGAGATCTTAAAACTCAAAGGAGAAATTAATAAAATTGAAAGTCAAAGAACTATTGATTTAATAAATAAGACTAGAAGCTGGTACTTTGAAAAAACAAATAAAATAGACAAAGTACTAGTCAGTCCAATTAAAAAAAGGAAAGAAATAAACCAAATTGACAGTATCCAAGATGAAAAAGTAGACCTCACCTCTAATGAAGAGGAAATTAAGGCAATCATTAAAAACTACTATGCCCAATTATATGGCAACAAATATGGCAATCTAGGTGATATGGATGAATACTTACAAAAATATAAATTGCCTAGACTAAAAGAGAAAGAAATAAATTACCTTAACAACTCCATTTCAGAAAAAGAAATTGAACAAGCCATCAAAGAACTCCCTAAGAAAAAATCCCCAGGTCCAGATGGATTCACAAATGAATTTTATCAAACATTCAAAGAACAACTAATCCCAATATTAAACAAACTATTTGACAGAATAGGCCAAGAAGGAGTTCTACCAAATTCATTCTACAACACAAACATGGTACTGATCCCAAAGCCAGGCAGGTAAAAAACAGAGAAAGAAAACTATAGACCAATCTCCCTAATGAATATAGACGCAAAAATCCTAAATAGGATACTAAGCAAAAAGACTCCAGCAAGTCATCACAAGGGTCATCCACTATGACCAGGCAGGATTCATACCAGGAATGCAAGGATGGTTCAATATTAGGAAAACCATCCACATAATTGACCATATTAATAAGCAAACTGACAAAAATCACATGATTATCTCAATAGATGCAGAAAAAGCCTTTGATAAAATACAACACCCATTCCTATTGAAAACACTAGAAAGTATAGGAATAGAAGGGCCTTTCCTAAAAATAATAAACAGTATATGTCTAAAACCATCAGCAAACATCATCTGCAATGGGGATAACCTAGAAGCCTTTCCAATAAGATCAGGAGTAAAACAAGGATGCCCATTATCACCTCTATTATTTAACATTGTATTAGAAACACTAGCAGTAGCAATTGGAGAAGAAAAAGAAATTGAAGGTATTAAAATTGGCAATGAGGAGACCAAGCTATCACTCTTTGCAGATGATATGATGGTTTACTAAGGAATCCTAGATAATCAACCAAAAAGTTACTCGAAATAATCAACAATTTTAGCAAAGTTGCAGGATACAAAATAAACCCGCATAAGTCATCAGCATTTCTATATATCTCTAACCCATTTCAGCAGCAAGAATTAGAGAGCAAAATACCATTCAAAATCACCCTAGACAATATAAAATACTTAGGAATCTATCTGCTGAGACAAACACAGGAACTATATGAACACAACTACAAAACACTTTCCACACAGCTAAAACTAGATCTAAACAATTGGAAAAACATTGATTGCTCATGGGTGGGATGAGCTAACATAATAAAAATGACAATCCTACCCAAATTAATTTACTTATTTAGTGCCATACCCATTGAATTACCAAAAAACTTCTTTACTGAATTAGAAAAAACCATAACTAAGTTCATTTGGAAGAACAAAAGATCAAGGATATCCAGGGAAATCATGAAAAAAAAATGCAAAGGAAGGAGGACTTGCAGTCCCAGATCTCAAACTATACTATAAAGCAGTGGTTATCAAAACAATTTAGTACTGGCTAAGAGACAGAAAGGAGGATCAGTGGAATAGACTTGGTGTAAATGATCTCAGCAAGACAGTTTATGACAAACCCAAAGACCCCAGCTTTTGGGACAAAAATCCATTATTTGATAAAAAAAACTGCTGGGAAAATTGGAAGACAGTGTGGGAGAGATTAGGCTTGGATCAACACCTCACACCTTACACCAAGATAAATTCAGAATGGGTGAATGATTTGAACATAAAGAAGGAAACTATAAGTAAATTAGGTGAACACAGAATAGTATACCTGTTAGACCTTTGGGAAGGGAAAGGTTTCCCCCAAGCAAGACTTAGAAAGAGTCACAAAATGTAAAATAAATAATTTTGACTACATCAAATTAAAAAGGTTTTGTAAAAACAAAACCAATGTAACTAAAATCAGAAGGGTAGCAACAAATTGGGAAAGAATCTTCATAAAAACCTCTGACAAAGGTTTAATTACTCAAATTTACAAAGAGCTAAATCAATTGTACAAAAAACCAAGCCATTCTCCAATTGATAAATGGGCAAGGGACATGAACAGGCAATTCTCAGCCAAAGAAATCAAAACTATTAATAAGCACATGAAAAAGTGTTCTACATCTCTTATAATCAGAGAGATGCAAATCAAAACAACTCTGAGGTATCACCTCACACTTAGCAGATTGGCTAACATAACAGCTATGGAAAGTAGTGAATGCTGGAGGGGATGTGGAAAAGTAGGGACACTAATTCATTGCTGGTGGAGTTGTGAATTAATCCAACCATTCTGGAGGGCAATTTGGAACTATGCCCAAAGGGTGATAAAAGACTGTCTGCCCTTTGATCCAGCCATAGCACTACTGGGCTTGTACCCCAAAGAGATAATAAGGAAAAAGACTTGTACAAGAATATTCATAGCTGCACTCTTTGTGGTGGCCAAAAATTGGAAAATGAGGGGATGCCCTTCAATTGGGGAATGGCTGAACAAATTGTGGTATATGTTGGTGATGGAATACTATTGTGCTAAAAGGAATAATAAAGTAGAGGAATTCCATGGAGACTGGAACAATCTCCAGGAAGTGATGCAGAGCGAAAGGAGCAGAACCAGGAAAACATTGTACACAGAGATTGACACATTGTAGTACAATCGAAGGTAATGGACTTCTCCATTAGTGGCAATGCAGTGTCCCTGAACAATCTGCAGGATCTAAAAAACACTATCCACAAGCAGAAGATAAACTGTGGGAGTAAAAATACCGATGAAAAGCAACTGCTTGACTACAGGGGTGGAGGGGATATGACTGAGGAGAGACTCTGAATGAACACTCTAATGCAAATACCAACAACATGGAAATGGGTTTGAATCAAGAACACATGTGATACCCAGTGGAATTGCGCGTCAGCTGTGGGAGAGGTGGTGGGAGGGGGGGAGGGAAGAAAAGAAAATGATCTTTGTTTCCAATGAATAATGTTTGGAAATGACCAAATAAAAATTAAAAAAAGAAAGAATGGGTAGAAAATTGGTAAAAGCTAGGCAATTGGGGGATTAAGTGACTTTCCCAAGGTCACAAAGCTAGTAAGTGTCTGAAGTCATATTTGAATCCAAGACTTCCCATCTCTAGGCCTGTGTCTCTATCCACTGAGATACCAAGGTGCCCTTTTTCTTTTTTTTAAAGAGCAAAAGCCAGAAGCACAGGTCTTATAATAGTTGAAGAAGTCATCCAGATAATATCTATCTAGTGAACTGATTAGAGGGTTTACTTAAATCAGTGAGCAAATTATATAGACAAAGTCTGAGCAAGGTTTCACCTCAGGTGAAGTGGTCAGGTTTAAGAGTATCCACTAAATTGTGCACTGTCAGATTCAATCCTTTTCTACTCCTAGAGTTGTTTATTTATGTGGGTTATCAGCTACAAGTTGGCATTTTGAATAGTTTTATATATAAAACTGAGGTGGAGCTATAAGGATATCTTGGTACTCTGGGTTTTTTGGCACCCAGTTAGCCATGATCAGGTTATGATCATAAAATCATAAATCTAAAAATGATCTTAGCCATTATCTAGTCTAAACTCATCTTTTTATAGATAAGGAAAGTGAGATCTAAAAAGGTTTAAGTGCCTGGCTCAAAGTTTCCTCAAGTAAATAATCCTGACAAATATTAAAATTATTCACAAAGACTTGTCACTAGGAAACTGAAAAAAAATCTTTATACTATCAGGTTAACTTTCCTTTCCTTTCATTCCTTTTTTCTCTATCCTAAAGCACACAAAGAATTTAATTAGCATTAAGGGAGCCCCTCAAATCCATTGAAAGAAGCCATGAAGATAACAGAAAGGACAACTTCCCCCACTCTCCCTCCATGATGCATACTGCCACCATCTGGAAAGTTAGAAGAATTCCCAGGGTGGTCCAAAGCATCTTTCCTCTTTGCTTGATGATTTTGTGCTGTTTATCTTTTTCTAAATGCAGTAATTTGAGTTTCTGATTTCATTGTTTTCTGCTTATGATGCAAAAGGGACTTTAAGAAAATGTATGGGGATAGAAAAACCAAGAAAAGCAGCTTACCTAACTTTCTCACAAGAACCATACTGTCTTAAATACCAATCTATCTTCCTAGCATTGCCTACTTACAAGAACCATAAGCTCATCTCTAAATTTAGCGTTTATTTTTAGACATAAATTTAAATTCAACAACCATAGGTACCTCACAAAGGTACTGGAGAAAAAGATCACATAGTACTCTGGATTTTTCATAATTTTTAAAGAGAAATCCAGCATCTAAAATACTTTTAAAAAGAAAACAATCCAAACACTTCACTTGACTTCTTGTGAGATCAGTGTTGAGGGGAGGAAAGGTAAGAAGGAGGAGAGAGGAGAGATGATAGAAAAAAAAGATAAGGTGAGGCAAAGAAAGTGGGGATGGTGGGAGAAAGGGAGAGAAAAGAAGGAAGAGCTATACTTGCTTTCTTTCCAAAGAAAGGACAAAGAATACCAAAAAGTATACATTTCAGGTGATATGTCAGAATGAACAAACCTCGCCTTGAAAAATACTGATACCTGTACAATAGGGTGTCCTCCAGCAGATGCCTTCACAGCCCCTCGACTTCCTTCGGTCTCATAATGAGCTCTGTGGTGGGATTTGGGCTGTACTTCGATCCTAAGTTCATAAGGTCCTGAGTGAGATGGCAGCTGCCAATCAAGGGCAGGCAGAGATGGGCTAAAATGGAAGACAAAAGAACATTAAATATTAATAACTAATGTATTAACACAAACCACAAGTATCTGAATCTATTACTTTGGGGGCCAGGATTAGCAGTCCATCCTTCACCATCTTACATTAAAAATTTCCATCAATAAGGATAATGTCCTGACATAAGTAATTTAAAAGTCTTTGTAAAAAGCCAATGGCTACTTTAGGATGATGTATGGGGAAAGCCTCAATCTCTATAAGGTTTTTAAATAAAATGGAAACATTTTCTAAATCCAACCTTAAAGTGTTTCCCTCTCTTGATACTAGGTTTACATTAATTATTTAACCTCAAAATAGAAATCAATTCCAGAATGACACATAGACAGTTTTAAAAACCAAGGAAGTACAACCTTTGGGCTGAGTCAAGACCTGTGTTCCAGTCCTGGTTCTATCAATAATTAGCTGAATAACCCTAGATAGGTCACTTAATCTCTATAAGCCTCAATTTCCTCATCTTCAAAGTTAGAGTACTGAACTATATTAAATATTATTAAATTTGGGTCCAAAAGCTTTTTTTAAAATTTAATCACTAATTCAATATTTTGGATTTCCTTTGTATTTTCCTATATTCCTATGTGTTTTATTTTAATGTACTTAAAATATTTTCCTGAGAAGGGGTCTATAAGTTTTACTACACAGTCAAATAAGGCCATGATGCAAAAGAATTTATAATTTCCTGAATAAATGGGCTCTAAATTCCCTCTCTAAATTTCTCATTCCATTGAAGAATGATTAGGAACAAAAAAAAGAGCAATTAAAGAAAAAAATTGCAGCTCACAAATCAGAATTAGAAACACAATAATTTAGCTGTTACATTTAATAAGCAAATTCCTAATTCCTATGCTAGAGTATGACTTTATTAGCCTTTTATTTCAAAAAGAAAAAAATGTATATAACAAGTCATGTATATTTACAGACAAAAAATCTTCTGAATATTGAGATTCTGCTAGATCCTTTGTGTGGAAAGATTAGCCATGATCTTATTGATAGTAACAAAAATTTAAAAGTAAAGGAAATGATGCAATCTCAACTGAATTCTTAAGTACCTTTCTGAAACTCTAACATATACAATCTTTCATCACCACATCCTACTCTCCTGAAATCTGGATTTGCATAAGAACCAAAAGTTGAATGGTAGATCAACTCTCACTTTGAGTGGTCCCAGAAATCTGGGACAATGGTACCTAAGAAAGTTGTTGCCATTGCCCTACACTTTGAACTTCATAATGTCCCTTCAGATACCAAATGAAGTGAGGGGTGGGGAAGGTGGGTACAATTAACATTTGGTCTGTTCATGTCATCACTGTAGAGATTGCAATCTTAGTATGGAGTTGCCTTTTTACAGCTAAGTTTCCATTAGCTTAATTTCCTTTCTTCTTCCAAACTCATTCTGCCTTCAACTCTTGTAAAAGAAAATTTAAAAGAATTTCAACCTTAAAACCCTATATAAATATTAACTGACGTTATATTAGGTTCTCTTGGGTTACCACAGGCACCTTACTCTGCTTCCCAGGAGTTCGATATAAGACTAAGTCTACACAATTGAAACAGAAATATAATTGGGGCTCATACTGATCGATAGAGACTATTCCATGAAAGCACAGACTGGTACTTCTTTATGTCCACAGAGCCATGAGGATTAGTCATATGAAATCAGAATAAAACTTTCATTCTTTTCCAATTCTTCTGCACTTTCATACACCTGGCTTTGAATATGTTACTTATAACATTCCTTAGTTAGAATCCATTACTATGACTATGAATCCAAAATATGAATTTAATTCTCCAAGAAGCAATAGGCACTTGGAGAAAATTAATTCCTCCAAACAAGAGTCAGTCAACAAGCATTTATTTATTTGAGTAGTTATTTAATGAGTTAAGCACAAGGTGTAAAAAAAAGGCAAAAATAATTTCTATCCTCAACAAACACATCCTAATGAGAGAGACAATAAATAAATAACTAGATACAGACAAGACATAGATGGTGGATGGAGAGTAAGTTCAGAGGGAAAAACATGAACTGAGAGAACTGGGAAAGGCCTCCTGAAAAAGGTTGTATTTGAACTGTCTTGAAGGGAGGCAGGAAAACTAAAAAACTGATTGATGAGAAGAGAGAACATTCCAGGCTTGGAAGTTGTGGTATCATGTGAGAAACAGCAATTTGGGCCAAAGTTGGTGGAATGTAGAATACATGGGGGAAGCAGAATGTAAGAAACCTTGAAAGGAAGGAGAAAGACATATATTTAAGGGCTTTAAATGCCAAATAGAACATTTTATAATTGGTCCTAAAGGTAATGAGGCATCAACATGAGTTTATTGATTATGAATGGGGGGAGAAGAATATGGGGGTGACATGGTCAGACCTGCAATTTTGGGAGGTCACTTTGGCAGCAAAGAGGAGATTGCATCTGTGTGGAGAGAAACTTGAGATCAAGAAGCTATTTGGTTTACAAAACACATCAAATCAGACAAGTATCTCACTCCAGGTGATAGCCCACATGGCCATCTCCATGCTTTTGATTCATATCAGACTCCTTTGCACTGAAGTCACTGCTACATAGTTTATACTGTCACTCCCCTTCTTATAAACTTGTCTACTTAATAATGTCCAGTTGTCTTCTGATATGGTCTCAACATATTTTCCCTGATTTTCTTCTCATTGTTTTTGTGTTCAATTATTTTTCAGTTGTGTCCAACTCTTTGTGACTGCATTTTGGGATTTTCTTGGCAGAGATACTGGAGTGGTTTGCTATTTCCTTCTCCAGTTCATTTTACAGATAAATACATTGAGGCCAACAGGGTTAAGTGATTTGCCCAGGGTGACATAGCTAGAACATGTCTCAGACCAGATTTGAACTCATGAAGATGAGTCTTCCCAATTCCAAGCCTAGTGCTCTATCCACTAGAGCTGTTAGTTGCCCCTTTCTTCTCAACAGTCCCCTACTATATGTGTGTGTGTGTGTGTATGTTTATACACATATATATTCTATACTATAGTCAAACTGGACTACATACTATTATTACCTAAATACTCCATGTATTCTGGTGCATCCAGATCTTTACTTGTACTGTTCCCTCTGCCATAAATGTCCTCCTTTCCCCCTTCCCAATTCCTGCTAGTCAAAAATCTTATATTACCCATCCTTCAAAGTCTAGCTCAAATGCCTTATCCTTCTTGGAGCCTTCTCTGAACCCCCTCAACTATACACAAATTTCCTCTCCTAAAATCCCATAATGCTTTTCATGCTTCTGATGTAGCATATTTTGCCTTGTACTAGAATTACTCCCTCTTCCATTTGAATTTGCTACTTTAGGGCAGAAATTGCAACTTGGTCATCTTCATATCTCTCTAGTACCTAGAACAACAACTAGCATATAGATAACACTTTACATATTTGTCTATTTGAAAAGAATCAAATTGAATCAATGTCTAATTATTTCACTTTGGTTTTGTTTTATCAACTACTTGTAAACTTCTTGAAGGTAGGCTCTGTCTTTTACCCTTAACATGTACACGCACACTGTTTAATATGTAACACCATACTGGGGACCTAGTAGTTTCTTAATGAGTAGCTACAGAGTTACTAATAATCTATAGTCCTCATTTAAATCAAAGCAAAGTATAAGACAAAATTGATACAAAGGACACCAATTTATTTAACTGTGAATCAAACCTAAATAATACTTTTTTTTTGCTAACTAGCATATAGGACCATCGGTTTGTGGTGCTTGTTGTTGCTTTTTAAAGGAAACACAAAAAAAATTGTAGTTCAAACTGAAATTAAACATATATTTTCTAGAAAAACCAAGCATCACACTTCTTTTATCCTATCTGCTATGTTATTAAGCTTTTATCTCTAGTGTAACTTTAACCCCAAAGTTAACACTTCTGCAAATCTGGAGTTTTGTTTACTGTACAGAGATTCCTTCGAGCAGAGCACATCTGAATAGCCATGAAAGCTTATCTTAAAAAATGGAAGCTATTTCCTCAACAAGCTATTTCCACAGCACTCCTGCACTGCATCCTAGAAGAGAGTACAAAACTAGTGGGTTTTATAGATTATTTTCATTCAGAATTTTTTTTTTAATGAATGGAGCTTAGAAGTAATTCCTAAATGAATGATATCCATTTGACATAATAGAAACACAATTACAGTACAAAGATTCTTTTAGGAAATCAAGCTACCATCAACACTGCCTAGGAGCTATGGTGTTTTCTCTACTACACACTGACAAATTATATAAAAATAAAACAAAACACCAGCCAAGCAGTCTGGTATTATAAAGCACAAATAGCTGGCTGGCTAATTGGATTTTTCCACTTTTGAGCTGGCCGTTTTAGGCTTGTGGAAACACAGTTTGAGCATCTTTTGCTAGTTACTAAGGTATAAAGTTTGTTCTCCATAAAGCTACAATCTCATAATGAAGCAAAGAGATCAGAATGATCAGACTTTATTTGACAAATCATAGGATTATGAGGTTAGAGTACAAAAGAAGTCATATATTCAGAATATATGTACATATGTGTACAGTAGTATTATGAAATCCCAGTGTGGGTCCCCTGCCAAACCTTACTGAAGTCAGCCCTGGGAAATCAAAAGTTAGCTTCGTTTTATAAGAGTAAATTATTTCTAATTCTTCCTTGAAGTTGAGTGTTTTTTTTAACAGATGTTTTCCTTTTATTCCTGGATCTAGTCTTCTCTACTCTAAATAATATAGTATCAGATTAAAATGCTTTCATACCAATAGCCCAGCTGTGCACTCTTTCTTTTTAACCGTGTCTTACTGATTTCTAAGGGAGCATCCTTGTTCTGAACAACTAAAGGATCAATAGTATTAGTGAAAACCAAATGTCTTTAATTTAAGCATGGTCTTTTAAAACCTTGTTTCTTTCACTGAAAACAAAGAACAAAAGTGAAGAGTCTACCAGATTATCTTGTTTAGTTTTTAAATTTTCAGGTAAAATCTACACAATGGCCACCATCCAGATAAACACTTCAGAGGTGAAGCAATAACCTAGCTGTTTGGTTTCTTTTAAGCTCTTTAAACACAACTTAAGTAAACAATTTAAAATTATGTTACAATCATATGAACAATAAAAGTATGATAAATATGCCTTTGTGTACACACAGTACACATCATAGGCTGCTTAGGTGTGGCATAGAGATGCCCATGATGAAAAAAGTGACCATCATATCTGACCCTACAATCCATCATCAGGTGCCATGGTAAGTTCTAGCCAGTATTAAATAACAATTAAATGACAGCTTTCCTGATAAAGGAAGCTCTGTGATGTATTTAACAGTTCCATGGGCTGTGGCTGTCAAAGCTATTTCCTATTTGAGGTTATCTTCATCATACAATTAATTTCCTGTAGCAATGCCTGGCTAAAAAAAAAAAAACAACTTCAGTCAAAAAGGCTTAGTTAGAGAGAGTGGAGAAAGAAAAGATTCTGTTATAATGGTAGAGCCTACTTTTCTGAGGAAGAGAATAGAAGTGAGTATCTTAGAAGGAGCGCTACAGAATTATTACAACTCTTCCAGATACTGCATGCACTTCCTATAATAGGAGATTATGTTGTAACACATTCTTTAAATTATTTTCAGACAGGATAGAAGCATTATAATAAGTTTTTTGCTACATAATTGTAAATACTTCTAAATATCCCTTTTCATGGGTTTTGAAATCTCTATTTGGAGTGTCTGTGTTCACTTTTCTTATTTGGGGGTGATCTATTACATGCTGTCAGTACTAAGGAAGAAAACTATCTTCTGCCGCCCCCATAACTGGGAAATGAATCAAATAACTAATAAGTAATGGATTCATCTAATAAATATGACAAATAAAAGATACACAATTAGGTCACCTCCCATTCATCCCCTGTTAGCGCTATGCAGTGAGAGGAACTTGGCTCAGTTGACTCTAACAAGAAAAAAAGTTCAATTCTTTATGGCATAAGGTCATATTAATTTCCCTAACTATAAAGAACTATAAAATATTTTTACTCACAATTATAGGCTCAAAGATGGAATTTAGAGCTAAAAAAGACCTTAGAGATTAGCTAGTCTAACCCAATCATTTTACAGCTGAGGAAAATGACTTCCAGAGAAGTGAATTTATTTGACTAAGTTCACACATAGTATGAGATAAAGTTAGTGTTTAAACCTATGTGCTCAAACTCCAACTCAAGAGTGTAATTTCACAATGCCACTATGAAAAAGGATAATTTTACATTGTTATTCTTTAAAAGTTGTTCATTTTCCACGAGTATGACAACTTGACTATTTATGTGTCTAGATCTAAGTCTATGTATTTTTGGAAATAAGAAATGGATCATATCAGAAATCAATTAAAAGGTCAACTCTTGTTTTGACAATTTATACTTTGAATTTCAAAAGGCTAAAGACAACTGAAAATTTTGACCGTCTTTTCTGTTCAGGAAGGAAAATTGTAGTCTATACTCAGTTTATGATATATTTTACTACTCCTACTACCAGCAGCTAAGCAACCTATCCAATTCCCTCTTTACAACTCAGTAATCCCAAGACCATAATGACCATAGCTAAATATAGGGAATGAGGAATCAAATTCTCCTATTATATATGAACATTCCTATGTGAATTTGTCTACCCTAGCCAGTGTTAGGTCTACAGTAAGTCAGAGAATTGAGTTGAGAGATAATAGTAATCTAGTTATATAAATTCATCTTTAAGTTTATTAATCTAAAAAGATTATATTCAAGTAAAGAGTGAGAAGAATGGTTAGCTGGAACATGCACCTAAAAACTACTTCAAACAATAAATATTTTTGTCACAGACAGAAATGTAATTGTAAATATTCAACTTTGCAATTCAATTCAAACCTCTTTGATTTGCTTATATCTACCTTCATTTTTAAAGAAATTCTCACCTTCCGTCTTATAAATGGATGCCAAGTATTGGCTCCAAGACAGAAAAGAGGGGAGAGCTTAGTCAATTGTGTTTAAGTGACTTGCCCAGGATCATGGTTCACATTTATCATATCCAATAAGATTTATAATTCATACTCTTCCAGAAAATTGTTTTAGTAAAGAGCTGAGCATTCAGAAAACCATGCTGATGAAGAGATAAAAATTAAGGCCTTCAAGATTCTAGTCCATTATCTAATAATAAAAAAAAAATCTACATTTTAACCAACTTTTGCAGCACATTTGGCAAACTATTACCTACACTATATACTGGATTAATTGCAATTTATCCTCTATATATTTCATTGTATATAATTGTTTGAATGTTGCCCCCCATTAAACTGCAAGTTCCTTGAGAGCTGGGGCAGTATTTCTTTGAATCTTCAGAATGTAGCACCATGCCAGGAACATAGTATATACTTAATAAATGCTGGTTGACTGACTGACTAACCAAAAACAGTTATATGAGGACAGCTTCCTTTAGGAGATAGAGAACTAACATCAACATTAACAAAAAAAAATAAAAAATCACATGAAAACAAAATGAAGTAAATATACTTCTCAATATTCTTGCTAGGAGTAACTAGGTGACTCAATGGCTAGAGCCACAGCCCTGGAAATGGGAAGTCTTGGAATCAAATCTGGTCTCAGATACTTCCTAGCTATGTGACTCTGGGTAAATCACTTAACCCCAATTGATTAACCTTTACCATTCCTCTGCTTTGGAATGGATACTTAGTATGGATTCTAAGACAGAAGGTAAGGTTTTTTTTTATCATATGTATAATATGTAAATATAATAATATAAATATATATATCCTATATGCTGGTATGTTAAATTTGCCCCAACGGTACTTTCAATGAACTTTCAGAAGATGAACTTCCATCTCAATATTTTTGTTCAATTACAAGAAGCAGTTATTCTGCCCACCTGTGCTTTGGGCCATAGATTATTCAGTATAAAAGAATAATAGCTGAATAGTAACCCCAAGATTGTTTCTATCTGAGTTTTACTGGAAAAGATTAGAATAAGGTTATCAAAACAGTAATAAAATTATAGTAATGTGTATATCAGGAAACAAAGGGCAAGACAATGTGACAATTGTCTTCCTAAAATTTCTATTGATTTGTTTTCTGTGGCTAGAGGATGGTAGACTAGATTTCTCCAATGTATCCTTCTTTGTTCAGTCTTTGATCTTAACAGTCCAGTTAAATTAAGGTCAATTGCAAACATTTGCTAAATACACATTGTGCTGATAGCACAAATTTAGGCACTTTGCAGTAGTTCAGATGACAGTGACCAAATTGACTAGAAGGTAGGACAAGTCAGATGCCATGGGAGATCAGATAATAATGCCTAGTGATCTTCCATCTCATGTGAAAGATTGAAGCTAATTACTTCTATATCATCCAAATGTTATAAGTACTTGTGTTATTCTTCCCAATTGGCTGTCCCATAGAGTCTGGGAGTCCTGAAAGTTGAAGAAAGGCCCTTGCCTTCCTTTAGTCTTTCCCCAGTGCCTAAGACCATTCCATTCCCATTACAGTAGCACCACCTCACTTCCTGTCAGCATTTCCCTGACCTGATCTACTCCCTTGGCCATCTAGACTTCATTAAACAGTTAATATTCAAGATGATCGATCACTTGGGGCACCCTTTCCCTCTTCACCCCTCCCAACCCTCAGGCAGCCTACACTCCAAGGAAAAGCCATCAAGTAAGATGGAAGACCACCAGGCTTTATTATCTGACTTGCAGCTGTTTACAAGTTCCTTTGAGCCTTACCACCTGACATAACTCTATACCTTATGAACCACCCAACACTGTCATCTGACCTATTAACACCACCTAAGAATCTCTGGGCCTTTCCATACATTCTGCAGTTACATCCTTTGTATTTCTTTTCTGGACTTTTCCACCCCTCCACCTTGGAGCTAAAATCTCTTTTATGTATAATCTCTCACGACTGGAATATTAAGAAAACAAACTGTCATGCTTTTCCAATTTGTATGCCCAGTGCTTGGAACATTTCTTTGTATATAGTAAACACAACAAAGATTGTTCTATTTATTCATTCATTTTCAGCTTATATACATACTGTAAAGAAGAAACAACTTTAATTAAGGGTGCTAAAATTATAAAATGTCATAACTGGAAGTTTCCTTGGACATGGTCTTGGCCAACCCTTCTTTTTACAAATGAGGAAACTGAGTCAGTAGACTATGAGTTCTTTGAAGGTAGGGACTGGTTTTATTTTTTTTTTTGCCCTTTTTGTGTCCTTAGTGCTTAATACAATGCCTGGCAGATAGTAAAAGCTTAATAAATGCAAGTTGATTGACTGATTAAGGCTTGGAGACATGAAAAGAAATATCCAGTATTGTTAATTAATATCCAGTAATGTTAATGTCAGAGAACTGGAACTTGAGTGAATGAAATCTGACCAGTGACTTATAGTCTTTGGATTTCAAAGAAATAAAGACTGCTCAGATAGTCAAGAGAGTTAACTCACTTCTCTATTTACCACTGAGTCTTCCTTTCATGGGAAGCCTTCTTGTGGGAAAATTACAAGTATATTTATTTTGGCAGGTATTTGTGTTCTCTTATACTAATGATAAGAGAAGCTGTGAGAAAAGGGTGGGATTTAGTATTAGAGGAGGGTTGTGGCATTAGCTAGTATCAATGTACGTGGTCAAATGGAATTGTTAAGCTCAGTTTCTTTTCAGAGCTCTTGGTAAAGGATTTGAATAGACAGCTAGAAGTACCAAAAGCAGATCGGCTATCATCAAAAAGATGCTACCTAACACACACACAAGCTCAAAATGTAAGAGAGCCTTATTTCTTTTACATAGTATATTGTATTAATGTACCATCAGCTGTTGCCTTGATGTTCTTTCTCTCAATACAGATAGTAGAAAAGTAACATAAACAGAATCATTGCCCTTGGATTGGAATAGGGGAGAAAAAAATTTCGGGTACAGCAACTACTACTTCAAGCAACAGAGGTAGCAAAAATGAACATGTGGAGGATCTTTATCCATTAGTGGCTGCTCAAAACAATCAATAACCAAGCCGGCTAAGGGTTTGGATATGGTAGTAGCTTTTGTCTTTATAGGTTAGTTTACCGAAGCATTGTTCTTACAACAATCATATTATTAGTAATATATCAAGGATGTGGGCCTATGCCAGTTCTGATCTAGATCTTTTATCAAAACTTTTAAAAGCCAGTCTACATATTTTGATAGATTACATTAAAAACAAATAAAAATAGAAGATACTAGTTAAGGTATTTGTCAATATCTTAACTAATACATTAGACCATGACATTTTGGGGGCAGGTCAGTCTAATAATGTAAAGGGAAAAGGGAAAAGTCAGTCACATTTCACTGTATCTAAGATGAAATTTGGGGTTACAGTTGTAAGAGTTCTCCAGTACATGGGGGGGAGGTGAAAGATGATTTGCTATCCTTTCAATCATACTAATTTCAGTATTTGTTTGACTATCCAAGTTCTCATGAGAAAACTTTCAAATTTCAACTCGATCCTTTTGCTGCTTCTACATAGGAAAAGTCTGTGGTTTGGGTTTTTTTTTTACCTTAAATACATCTTATTTAGCATAAAGACCACCTACACAGTGTGATCCAAATTAGGTGATTAAGAGTATTTCTGGTTTTACCTGTATCCCTTTTTACTGGTTACTGTCATTCTTTGGCTAAGTTATATTCTAAATGAATGAAACTTGGAGTTGTATGACTACCTAAGAAAAGAAATTTTACTCTGAGTATTAAAAAAAAACAGTTATAACAGGATATGACCACAAGGAAGCCTGCTTTTCCTCTGCATCTGGCCAGAGGTGACATCATATTTCATATTTCACATAGAGTCTTTTTATAAAATGAAGAATTTCATGAAGAGCTTCATTCATTTCAGTATGAATTATACATATGCATTGAACATGTAGGTATTTGTTAAATTATAGTTCTTAACCTCTAATTCATATCTGTAACCTTCACAATTATGACTCAAAGACTGATTACCTAATATATTCTTAGGAAGCCTTGATTTTTGACATATGTATAAAGAGTCCTCTTTCTGGGTTTTTTTTTTTACATTTTTGTTGATTTGCCAGAAAGCCAACCTATATAACAAATAATGTTTTTAAAGACAAAAAATGAAAAAAACAAGGTAGGAAAATCAGAACAACTGATGAATATAATCAAGAAGTCTGATGATCAATGTGGAACACTTCTGGACCCCCCCCCACCTCTACAAAGGGGTAGTTTGGAGGTGTCGCATTTCTCCTCATTCGAGTCATATCTGATCATTATAACTTTGTTATTCACTTTTTTCATTTTTCTTTCCATTCACATTGTTATAGCTATTGTACACAATTCTCTTGGCTCTGCTTACTTCATCAGTTTATGTAGATCTTTCCATGCCTCTCTATATTAATGACACATATTATTTCTTACAAAACAATATTATTCCATTACATTTATGTGCCAATTTGTTTAGCCATTCCTCAATTCATGGGCATCAATTTTGTTTTCAATTCTTTGCTATGACAAAAGAAATGCTACTTTAAATATTTTACAACATATGGAAACTTTCTTATTCATAGATTCATTGGAGTATAAACCTAGTAATGGAGTCTCAATATCAAAGTCTATGGATATTTTAGTCATTTTCTTTGCATAATTCCAAATTACATTCCAAAATGGTTGTGCCATTTCAGTTCCATCAACAATGTACTGGTGTGCCTGTCATTCTATAAACCCTCCAGAATTGACTATTGCCATTTTTTCCATCTTTGCAAATTTCTGGAGTGTGAGGTGAAACCTAAGAGTTGTTTAGATTTGCAGTTCTCTTAGTATTCATGATTTGTGTTATCCTTTCATATGGTTGTGACTACTTTGCAATTATTTTGGGAATTGTCTATTCATATACTTTGACCACTTATCTACTAAAGAAAATATATTAATAATGTGTGTGTTGTTTATATATATTGGATGCCAAACCTACCTTAGAGAAATATGATACAAAGATTTTCCCCATTCAACTCCTACCTTTTTTATCATAGGTGCATTAATTTTGTCTGTGTAAAAACCTTCCAGTTTCATGTAATCAAAGTTACCAATTTTATCATTTGTAACTACCTCTATCTCTTTCATCTTAGCCATTGCTATGAGAATTATATGATTTGTTTCCATTCTAATACTTTTATGTTATGATCTTTAATACGAAGGTCATGTATCCATTTAGAAGATATGGTGGAATATGGTATAAAATTCTGATCTAAGCCTGATTTCTACCAGATCACTTTCTGCTTTTCTGAATTTTTTCCAGGGTAATTTATGTTTTCCACTTAACACTGGACTATTTAGTTACATTGTTTCTGATTCTTCTTTCTCTGGTCTGTTTCATTTATCTATCTCTCTATTCTTTAATCAGTAACAGATGGTTTGGATGACTGCTGCCTTATAAAATAGATTGAGGTCTAGATGTACTGTTGTCCCTTCATTCCTAATTTCTCTTAATATTTTAGTACTTCTGTTGTTATTTTATCAAGTTTAATAGTGTCTCCTTGTTAATCATATTGGTATATCATTATGCATTGGTAGATTTATCCCCAGATATTTTATGCATTTTGGAATAGGATTTCCATTTTGTATTATTGCCTCTTAGGTTTTGTTAGTATTATATAGAAATGTTATTGATTTGGGGAAGATTATTTTGTAGTCTATAGCTTTACTGATGCTATTGTTTCAATCAGTATCTTTATTTCCTAATTCCCTAGAATTTTCAAGTATACCATGATATCAGCAAATAAAGATAATCTCTTCTTTCCTTTTTTACCATATATTTATGCCTTTAATTTCTTATTGCTGTTGCTAGCATTTCCAAAGCTATAGAAAATAAGAGTGGAAAAAGTGAACATTTACTACCCACTTGCTTCACTCCTATGCTTACTGGCAAAGAATCTAGTGTATCCCTAATGTAGATGAGGCTTGATTTTGGTGTTAGATAGATGATAATTAGTCCTTTAGTACTTTCATAAATTCCCAATCATACCTAATAGCTGTAAACATGAGAGTTCACAAAGACACAATAAAACCGGGAAATAACTACATAAAATGTTGTCATTTAAACTGGAATTTATAACAAAGTATTATTTATTTAAATTATCTAAAATTTATTTCCAGCATCAATCTTCCAGTCCACACTCTGTGGCAAACTAGTTGTTTAACTTTGAACAAGTCACTTAATCTCTCAAATCTTTCAGTTTTCTCATAGGTAGAATGGGGTGTTTAGGGAGAACAGAGAACCCTCTGATATGAGGGCTTGTCTAGCCCTTTTCAAGGTTACTCACCTACCTCCAAAGTCTACCTGTTACTCAACTCTTACCTGTGATTCCAAGAAGCTGTCAAATGCATAGTAGCCACACACCCCATAAACAGGCAGATACACTAAATCAGGTTGGGGATAGTCAAACAGGCTTTAAAACCTGTTAGTGATTTGGGGGAAATATCTACCCCCAAAATGTGAAGACCTCCCTGAGTAGAATGGGCTCCATGAAGATAGCTGAAGCAGGCATTGCAGGGTGCTTAGAGCTTGCAAAGACATTGAAGACACCAAGACCCCTGGATCCTGGGCCATCATTAGTCAACCTGTCTTTTGTATTGCCACTGGACTTTTCATAACTTGGGAAGAGAAGCTGAGGCAGCCAACTTTGTGAAACTCTGCCTCACTAAAATTCAATTTACATACAATTCAAGACAGCAGCATGAATGTCATCAGTCCTCTTCAAAAATGAACAACAATAGGTAGAATGAGATAATTGGACTAGAGAAGGGATTTTTAACCTGAAGTTCAAAAACTTTTTTTTAAATTAACTGTATTTCAACATAATTTATTTCCTTTGTAATCTTATGTATAATAATAATAATAATAATAATAATAATAATTGCATCTATATAGCACTTTAAGGTTTACAAAGTGATTCACAAATTTTATCACATTTGATCCTCACAACTCTAGAATGTAGATATTATTATTATCCCTACTTTTCAGATAAGAAGCTGAGATGGACTGAGATTAAGTGACTTGCCCAGGGTCACACAGCTTGTACGTGGCTCACCTGAGGCAAGATTTGGACTTAGGTCTTCTAGACTATGTGTCTAAACACACCATCCATTGTAACACCTAGCTGTCTTTATTTTATATGCTTACAACATGATCTTGAGAAAGGTTCCTGTAGACTTCATTATCCCTGCAAAGAGGTCCAGGTCACATAAAAAATGTTAACAACCCTGCTAGATGATCTGTAAGGTCTCTTCAGACTCTTAATGTTTTGTGATTCAAGTCTTCATTGACAGCACATGAATGCAATAAAAAAAAAACTAGCCCCTATTGTAAGCCATTCATTGATTAATTCATTGATTAATCAGCTATTTACCAGAGTATCAAATTAACTCTTTGGGAGTCGAAATTTTACATATTTGTTGGGAACCCAAAGGTGAGACAATTCTTTTGTGTAAATGGTTAGGGTAAAGTCCCTTTCAATTATTTCATATTTTCCACGAGTTAAAATCCATATGTATTCTTCATCTAAAAGTAAAAAAGTAAAGACTTTTTATGGTTCCAGTAATCCCATAATGGATGAAGCTACAAACTTCAAACTTGGCAGAAATATAACCTGCCTGGAGGAAAGACAATTAAGCCAAACTTAAAGAAAAAAAGATATTTTCAAAGTTAGAAAAGTTTAAAGGTAGCATGTTTATAACACACAAACCAAAACATTCCTACTTAATTTTAAAAAAGTTGTCCAATTGAGAACATCAGACATAAAAGACCCTCAAGTACTTCCTATTAAAAACATTTAAAACCAAGAATTCCAGATAGATAATAGCTCATCCCAAGGAAATTAAGAATTATACTGGTTCTAGATCTTAGTGTCAGTAGCCTCCAGGATTCATTCTGAAGTACTCTGATAAAAAAGATCCCATTCCCTTCCACCAATGCCTTAGGAGCCAAGAGGACCACACAAAGATAATTCCTTTAAAAATTCACCTCATTTCTATAGTCTTTCTCTGAATATGTCAGGAGGCCTTAGGATCATCCAAAAAAGTAGTTTCCACCCAAAAGAGGTCAACCTTGGTTGGGACTCTTTCCCAGAATCCGGCTAGCAAAGGCGAGGTCCACTGGGTTCAACTCTGCTAATCTTCAAACACTTCTAATGATTTGCCAATAAATGATGAAAAATTTGTATTTCACATACTACCACACACACTTCCAATACTATTTTTAAAAATTGCATTTATCTTTAAGAAAGTGTGACTACATTGTGAAACTTAATATATAGTTAAAAAAACTATACATAATAGAGGTTTTAGGTCTCTCATACAGTCCTCTTATTATTCTTGAGATGTTGAAATGTTTATGTTTATTGATGATTTTTTAGTTTATAATTTAAAAAGTTGTCTTTTGAATTCTTTTTTTCCTTTTTTAATAGGGTTGACTAGTGCATGTAATTTTGGATAAAGATACTTAGGTTCAACCCTTGTTCAGATACAAACTAGCTGTGTGCCCTTGAGAAAATAATTTCTCTTCTCCTTGATCTCTGCTTAGTGGCTTCCCAGGCTTCTTTCAAGTCTCAGCCTTAAGTCCCACCTTCTTTAAGAAGTCTTTCTCAGTCCTCCTTAATCTTAGTGCCTTCCTTCTAATTCTTAAGACCATTTCCAATTTTGCATAACTTTATTTTTTTTCATAATTGCTTGAATATTTTCTCTCCCATCAAACTTTGGACTCCTTGAGAATAGAGTCATTGCTCTGAGGGTTGTTGTTTTTTTTAACTTTCTTTGCATCCTCAGAGCTTAGTACAGTACCTGGCACTTAGTAGGCATTTAATAGATATTGGTTGACTCTCTAGTTACCTGATTGACAGAGATTCAGGGTATTTTTTAAGAAGGGGCTGTGAAAATCCCAAATTTCTCTATAGATCTAAGGTAATATTACAGTGTTTTGTAAGTTTGAGGTACACTCTTAGTCACTGAGAACTAAGTCATGGAAGAGAACTACCATTTTCTCTACAAAATTTTCTTTGGAGCCATTTCAGAAACTGACTATTTGACTGGATGAACCTTTGTTCTGCCCCAGTAGATTCATTATGCTGTTCCTACACTGACTCTTTGGCTCCTCTACGGAGTGAGAAAACAGCAATAAATGGTTGCTGAAAGACCAAAAAACCAAATGAATTCAACAAATATTTTTTTAAGTTTCTGCTAAGTATGGTTTATTGTAATAGGTGTTGGGGATACAAAGAAGAAAATGTACATCCTAGTGCTAGAGATGCTCAGTTTGAAGGTGTTATAATTGTGATATGCACAAAATAAGCAGAGCCATAACTAAGAATATTTTCATCTGGTATAAAAGCAACAAGGAGAGGAAATGGAGAAGATAAGAACTCCAAAGTCACACAGCTAGTCAGTGGTATAGGTGTAAATTAAACCCAAGTCCTCTGAGACTCCAAATTCAATGCTTTTATTAGATGGTGTAGCATTAGATTTTTAGCTCCTTAAGGGTAGAGATTTGTCTTTTGGTTTTCTTTGTATTCCCAGGGCTTAGCACAGGACTTGGCACATATCATACATTTATTGACTAAATGATTGACTAGACCACAATACTTTATTTTATTATTTTAGGGATGGAGAAATTAAGGTCCTGAAAGTGATTTGCCCAAGGTCAGCACAGAGCTATAGTAGCTCTCTTCAAGTATCTGAGGAGTTATTACATTGCAAAGGGTTTGGAGTTCTCTTTCCTTTGCCAAAGTGCAAAATTAAAGAGCAATGGCTAGAGAAATTTAGACTTGCGATAAAGAAGATTTTCCTAACCACTAGAGTTCTACCAAAGTAGAATGGGTTCACTTGGGAGGTATGGTAGTGGTTTTCTGCCACTAAAGATTCTCAAACAAAGAATGAATGGCCACTTGTCAAGAAAACTGAAGAGTGCACAACTGCTCAGAAGTACACTGGAATCCCTGGCCTATAAAGTCCCTTCCAACTCTGAGATTCTGTGGGTAGCTCAATACTGCGATTAACTGATCAACAAGGACTTATTAAGTACTGCCTATGTGATTTGATGCAGCGACATGTAGTGGATAGATAGGTCATTGTTCTTAGAAGTGGGAAGATATGGGTTCAAATCCTGCCTCAGACACTTAGTAGATATGTGTGACCTTGGGCAAGTCAAATAACTTCTCTGTGCCTTGGTTTCCTCTTCCGTAGGACAGGGGATTTGGATTCAATGGTCTCTAAGAATAATGCTGTTGGAGATAGAAAGACAGAATAAAAGAAAAGAAAAAGTCAATCCTCTCAAGAAACTTATATTCTATCACAATGGTAAAAATTAAAGGAGCACTTTAATAAAGATTTGAGAGAATTTTAAAAAGGGATCAGAGAAATGAGTCTGGCCATAAGCCAAAACTATAGAATCAAGGTTGGGATTAGAAAGGATTTGCACTAATGACTGACAGACCAGAGGTGAAGTCACCCTAGGAGAGAAATAAGTGCAATGAAGGTTAAGGGAGAAGACAGTCAGGGATGATGCCACAAAGAAAGAAACCTTGTTGGGGCAAAAGTAACCCTAAAGGTAGAGATCCAGCTGGAAGACTGCCATAAGGGAAAGCATGCAAACAGTATTTACTATTAAACAAAAAAGAAATATCCCCACCCCCGTTTTGTCTTCTCTCCCCTACCAACATGTTGACACTGTGAATAATTCCATATTCATTACAATTTTGCAAATAAATATAAAGCAAAACAGAGTGTGATTGGGCAAAGGAATGATCTAAACCAGGGTTTCTTAGCTTAGAGTCAATAGTAGAACTTGGAATCAAAAGATGTGGGTTCAAATCCCAGTTCTACCCCTTATAGCCTACAACCATGTTGGTGAACCAATGACACTCCATGCTGGAGGGGGTTGCTCCCCTCTTCCTCTCCACTTTACCTGAGGACATTTGTCAAATGACCTGTCCTCTGCCCAACAGCCCAATAGGAATGTTTCCTCCCTCCCCTATCTGGGGTAAAGTAGGGGGATCACATGCAATTTGGGCAGTTGGTCTCTAAAAGGTTCATCATCACTGGCATATGTCAAGTCACTGATCTTGTTTGATATTCATTTTCTGATATGAAAGTGAGAGGAGTAGATTAGATGAGAATTCTAAGGGGTTTTATTTGTTTCTAAATCTATGGTCCTATGATTCCTGAGTTTTTCCTGCAATGGGTCCTAAGAACTCTAAAAAAAATCTTGATAACTATATTTCAATAGAATTGGTTTCTCTTAACCTTGTGTATTTTAATATTTTGAAAACCTTTATTCATCAGAGTGCAAGAGAGATCTATAACACATAAAAAAGGTTAAGTATTCTTGATCTGGGGCAGCTGGGTGGCACAAAAGAGGAAAACTAATCCAGCCTCAGACATTTCCTAGCTGTGTGACCTTAAGCAAGTCATGTTGTGGTCTCAGTTTCCTCATCTACAAAATGAGCTGGAGAAGGAAATTATATCTTTGCCAAGAAAATACCAAATGAGGTCTCAGAGTCAGGCACAACTGAAACAACTCAATAACAACATCCCTAATCTAGATTAAGTACTCTAGGAAAATCGGAAGATGAAGAGATCATCTTTGGATGGGAAGATGAGAGAAGACTTAATGAAGGAGGTAGCACCTTGGCAGTCTACAGGCAGAAATGTAGAATGTGCATTATACATGTGAAACACTCTCTCCACAAATGCACAGAGACAGAAAAGAGAAGGAAGAACTCAAGAATGATAGGATCACTGATTTTCTTAAAAAGAAAACAAAATACTCATCTAATCTGATACAAATGAAATGAAGTGACTTGATGTAGGTTGTTAGCAACATAGTTGGGATTCAAACCTATATCTTTTTATTCTAAAATTTACTAAAGCTCTTTTCATTACACTAGTAGTACAGTTTGACTGGAAAAGAGAGTAAATGAAGGAGTCTAAATAAAAATAAAAGTATAAATAAGGCTGGAAAGTAAATTGTAAGTTAAATTCCAAAAGGTCATACATTCCAAGCTAAAGAATTTCATGTTATCCTAAAAGCAAAACTATTATGTGGAAAACTACTATGAGTTTTGAGCAAGAGAGAGATAGTAAAACCCGTGCATTAGAAAATTCATTTTGGCAGTTTGTGAAGGATGGGCTGGAATAGGGCAGAGGCAGGAAGCTATTTCAATAGTCAAGGTCAAAAGGTAATGAGGAACTAAACTAGGGTGGCAACCATCCATCGAAGTAAAAAGGAGGGAATGGATGGGAGAGATATTGTGGGAAATAGAATAGACAGGTCTTGGCAACTGATTAGACATGGGGAATCTTAGAGGTCATCTAGTCTAACTTCCCTCTCAGTGTAGGAGGATTTCCCTCAACATCCCCCAAAAGGTCATACAACCTCTGCTTGAACAATTCTAGTGACAGGAAACTCATTACCTCAAGAGGAGGGAGAGTGGGTCCCCTCAACAGGAAACTCCGAATCCAAGTAGCCAGAACCTACAAAGATAAACATTAAAAATCTCTTCCCTGGAGGTCTAAACAGAAAAGAGACAGGAAAAAGAGAGAAAGAAGAAGGGAGCAGGAGGTTTGGATCATTAGTTAAGTGTCTATATCTACCACTGACATGTCATAGGGCATGTAGGTGGTGCATTGGATAAAGTGCTAGCCTTGGAGACAGGAGGACCTGAGTTCAAATTTGGCCTCAGACACTTACTAGCTGTGTGACCCTAGGCAAATCATTTTAATCCTATTTGCTCAGTTTCCTCATCTGTAAAATTAGCTGGAAAAGGAAATGGTAAGCCACTCCAGTACCTTTGCCACGAAAAGCCCAAATAGGGTCACAAAAAGTAGGACACAATCAACTAAACAACAACAATAAAGGGAGTAGAGCAGAACCAGATTGAAATGTAATTGGGAAATATTTAACAAAATAAGTAAGAATATAATAGAACATATATGATGTTAATGTGTGGTTTTCTAAGTTAACACACAACATTATGGATGGTTTCATGGCTCCTATATCTATTTTAGTTTGATCCCACTGATACCCCCAGATACAAATAGTTAGGTGGCACAATGAATGAGAAGTCAGAGAATATGAGTTCTAATCTGTTCATAAATTGCTTTCCAATTTTCCCAACAATCTTTACTGAATAGTGAATTCTTATCCCATAAGCCTGGATCTTTATTTTTGTCAAACACAAGATTACTATAATCTTTTACTGCTGTTTGTTGTATATCTGTTCTGTTCCACTGATCTGCTTTTCTATTTCTTAGCCAGTACCAGATAGTTTTTGATAATTACTGCTTTATAATACAGTTTAAAATCTTTGCAGATGAATCAACTGAAACTGAAAATAGTTAAGTGACTGGCTTAGGGCCACGCACCTAGGATCTATGAAGTAGGATTTGAATGCATGACTTCTGGAAGTCAAGAAGCATAGCATTGTGTTATTCTGGGAGTTTTCTGGAAATCAAGAGGATCTGAGTTCAAACCAAATCCAGTCTCAGATACTTCCCAGATGTTCGACCCTGACCCAGGCACTTAACTGCTATTTGTCACAGTTTACTGAGTGGAGACAATAATAGCACCTACCTCCTAAGGTTATTGTGAGGATCAAATGAGATGACATACATACCTAAAGCACTTTGCAAACTTTAAAGTGCTATATAAGTGCTAGGTATTATTATTATTATCTAGGCAGAAACCTGTCTTATCTGTACTAAATCTCAACTCCCATCTAACATAGTACTTTGCACCCAGAAAGTGCTAATAAACATTTGTTAAATTTAGTTCAAACTCTTCAGGAGACATGCTGCCCTTTGATGACCTTGTTTCCACCTTCAGGTCTTCCTTTGATGGTCACTTTGATCCTTGCCCCCTGCCAATGGCACTAAGACCTGGATCTGGCAAAAGATACCCCTACTTGGGAAAATCTCCATTGTCTGATTGGTGGTAGTGGAAGAGCAGCCTTCACTTAGTCAGTTCACCAGTTCCAGTGAAATGATTCCCTAAAGAATGCTTGATTGATAGTTTGCTCATCCTTTCTCTTACTTTCTCTTACCTGTCCCATTCTACTCCAGGACTGCACTGAACACTAACAGTCTATCTTCTTTAGGCATTCTGTGTTCTATTCACAATGATGTGCCCTCTGCTCCAAGAATAACACCAGGCTATGCTTGGTGCTCAATGGTCCCTATAGATAGAATGCCCCCTGGCCACTAAGAATTTAAGGGACTTGTTCAAGGTTTGAAATGCCACTGTGGTCTATTTAAGTCGTTAGCAAAAGATACAATGTTTGGAAATCACTCCTATAGCATATGGAATCCCCCAAATTTCCAGAAAAGAAGAAATTCTGAGAGTTTGGATCAAATTTAACAAACGTTTATTAGCATTTCCTGTGTGCAAAGTAATATGCTAGATGTAAGGGAAGATTCAAAGTTTGGATAAGAGAGTACTCTGACAATAAATAAGAGCTACCATTTATATAAGTGCTTTAAAGTTTGCAAAGTACTTAATGTATATATGTTATCTCTCTTGATCCTCATAATTCCTATTAATTTAAGGAGAAAGAAATTCTCCATGATGAGTGGAAATTATTAGATCTGATTCATCTTCACAGAGTATACAAAATTTAAAGCAGTGTACTGTTCAAAACTAATCCATCAATTCTCATCTTTTCTCTCTGTTTCTGGAAGTTAGAACAATTCATGTGAGGGGAAAACTCCCCTTTCCAGAGTTTCCTCCTCTTGGAGGTTTATAGATGTCAAAGAAGCAAGACTTCAAATAAGAAATAGATCTAATTATGATCCTAGCCATTAAATTCATCCCCTTTAACACTTAAAATAAGTGACAGATAGCAAGGTGTTGTCATTAACTATTCCTTTGCTTTAGTAAAATAGTTTTATGATCCTCTTTGGATACTACATGGAAACCACTGTCAATCATTCATTATTTCAATGAATTTTAACAATTAAAATGATCAAAACTACTTTTGTCATAGATCACTTTTTAAGAAAAATAAATTCAGTGTATTCAAATTATGAGGGGGCACAAATACATCAAATAAAATTGGCATTTTCATTTGAGGAAGACTTTTAGATGATTCATGTACAAGTAGTTTGAATAAAGTTTAAGATTTAAGAGTTGATATTTGAATGTACAAGTGAAATTTCACAACAGATAGCTATCAGAATTTTGATTTGTTGTTATTCAGTCATTTCAGTCATGTCCAACTCTTTATGACCCCATTTGGGGTTTTCCTAGCAAAGATGCTGAAGTGCTTTGCCATTTCCTTCTCCAGTTCATTTTACAAATGAGGAACTGAGACAAGGTTAAGTGACTGCCCTAGAAATCACACAGCTAATAAGATCTGAACTCAGAAAGATGAGAATTCATGCTTCAGACCTTGTAGTCTACTAGCTATTAGCTATCCCCAGATTCTTTATGGAAACATGCTAAAATGGTCATTTATTTCAAAAATGCTAAGTATTCACAGCTAGGAAGCTCAGTGAATAGTGTGCTGGACCTGGAGCCAGGAAAATTTTAGTTCAAATCTGGCCTCAGACACTCACTAGCTATGTGACCCTAATCAAGTCACTTGATCTCTGTCTTAATCTACCTTAATCTTCTAGAGAAGAAAATGGCAAATCACTCCAGTATCTTTGCCAAGAAAACCCCAAATGAGGTTAAGAAGAATCAGACATGACTGAAAGACTGAATAACAACAAGACCACAGAACAATAAAATATTACAGCCAGAAGGAAATTAAATGATCATCTACAGCTCTTATGAAATCCCTCATGACTGCTTATATCCATCAAAACAGAGAATATGTATGGCATTGTGTTGTAAAAGCATAACCTAGGGATTGAATGATGGGTCTGCTACTTATAATTCTTGTGACCTCAGGTAAACCACTGAACCTCTCTGGAACTGATGAGAGTGCTTTGAAAATCTTAAGATCATAAATTTCAACTCTGAAGGTATTGAGAAATCATCTAGTGGAGGCCTTTCATTTTATAGTTTAGAAAACAGAAACCTATAGAGGTCAAATGGTTGCCCAACATCATATCAGTAGTCAATGGCTCAGCTAGATTTGACCTGAATTTTTCACTGACTCCAAATCCCATGTTCTTTCCACTACATTGTTCTGCCTCCATAAATATAAGCCATTATAATGTGCTGTCCAGTACTAAGGAAAGTATATTTTGGGATATTCTCTTTTAAACTTCTTTTAAAACCAAAAAATCATCCTGCTGCTTTCTATACCTTCAGTTTCATTTCAAAAGAACTGAAAACAAAATGCAAATAAACTAACAGCTTCATTAGTGCAGAGTCTGGCATTTTTCTAGTGCTCATTTTATGCTCTTTCTGCTTTTCTCTGCCTCAGTTTCCTCATCTATAAAAAGAAGATAAAATAGTAACACCAATCATCACAAGGGAATGAATGCATTATTCCCAGAGTTTAAGCTACTCTTCTGTTGGACGCTCAGGGAAGCACATTAAATCGTTTAGGCCACTAGGGTACCACTTATTTGCTGAGAGGTCCCTTGTCTGCAAAAGCTCTTTCCAGCAACCTGGAGCTCCTTATAAATAAAAGGCATTATCGTAATGCATTTTTGGAATCAGATGGCATCTTTCTTTGATACACATTCAACTATGTTCACACCATGTGAAAATTGCTCTACAGGAGTAAGTTAGGCACTTTCACATTCCTGGAGTCCCCACTGACTAAATTACTGCTCTGCCAGGCAAAGTATGGTCCTACTGACTGAAACATTTCATCCACTTACCCCCCCCCAAAAGGGCATTTTACAGCCATGAATCACCCATGCAACAGTAGACTGACCAGATCGAAAGCTTTAAAAAAAAAAAAAACCTAATCAGTAGTGATAAATATCTAAACATTTCTGCAAAAAGGATAAAACATATAATCTTTGTGACTGCTTTATAAAGTAGTTTTTTGGGACACTTAAACCTCAAATAAGAAATAATTACTATTTAATTAAAAAATAAAATTTGTCAGGAGTAGATAAAGTGCTGTCCCTAGAATCAGGAAGACCTGAGTTCAGTTTCAGTCTCATACTTACTAGCTGCATGACCCTCAGCAAGTTATTTAACCCTGTTTGCCTCAGTTCCTCATCTACAAAATGAGCTGGAGAAGGAAATGGCAAACCACTCCAGTTTCTTTGCCAAGAAAACTCTAAATGGAGTCACAAAGTCATGGAGACATGTCTGAAACAAATGAATAACCAGAAGCCTGTCGGGTCAGGAACAAATGCAGCCTCTTCCTAGGTTTCTTACATTATTAGGTAGGCTAAGATTTGCTAATTAAGCCATGTTATATCAAGGCTTTCTTTTTTTGTGACTCTATTTTAGGGGCCCACATTTGGCTCACAGTATAAACTAAACTGCAGAGGTAGCTCAATAGGGAATCGGGAAAATCTGGATTCAAGTCTAGCCTCTGAGAAACTCAAGACAAGTCACTTAAATCTCAGTGTTTCAGGCCTCTCTCTTAGACTCTAAACTGCAGGAAAAGTGCTCATTTGTATCAGTAGCAAGCGTCTCCTCATCTGGGAGTTCCCTATCCCGAGGAAATAATAGGTCTGGTCCCTATTACCTCTAACTGAAACCAAGTTAACAATAAGCCATTTTATAACAGAATTTGGTCACATTCATTTTAGAAATCTAATAATAAAAGCCAAAATAGTGTGATATTCTAAACTCCTCTCCTACTTCCAACTTTTCAAAGTTTAAGTGTATCTAAGTTTATATAGTCTAAGGGATAGGAAACCATAATTTTGAAGTGTGCTTTAAGAAGTGTGAATGGCAGAAACTTAAGTCACAGATAGGAAGGCAAGGAGGGTAGGAAATGTGAACAAAATGAGAATGAAAAGAACTCTGTGTGGAGAGAGAGACAGAAACAGAGACAGAGATGGGGGGAGGAGAGAGACAGACAGACAGACAGACAGAGACACACAGAGAGAGATGAATAAATGAATGAATAATTCCTATTTCTAGAGTTTAAGATTTATAAAGTGCCTTTCTCACAATGACTCTCTGAGGTAGGCAGTGAAAGCATTATTATTCCTATTTTACAGATGAGGAAACCGAGGCTCTAAGAAGATTTCAAAAAGGTTGAGAGACTTTACCAAGTAAAACTGCTCCACAGTTTCAATGACTGAACAAGTTGTGAGGGTGGAAGACCTCTCAGATTAAAGGACACAAGAAGGAAATAAAAGACAAAGGTCTCAGTTTTATTCTTGTAAGATTTGATAGAGATACTCCTGAGCCAGTGAGTTACAAGAGCAGAAAATTACTTGTGGCAAAGTGTTACATATCATGTTCCTCAGTCTTTAACTATCTGGGAAGTGTTTTTTATGTTGTTTCCTTCATTTTCAGAAGTAAGTTGACAATGTTAACCTGTATTTTTTTTAAGCAATCAGCTTCAAAAAGATAATTTTTAAAGGAAATAATAGCTTATGTGTGACCCTGGGCAAATCACTTAACCTGCCTCAGTTCCTTCATCTATAAAATAGGAACAATAATAATAGCACCTACATGAAAGGGATTTTTGCAAGATGTGAGATAATATTTGTAAATTTGTTCTAATGGTCACTATGGCAATTGAAGCAGGAGCTGTGGAGAGCTTAGAGTTTGGTTAGATATCGAAGCTGGCAAGGTCACTCACTGCCCTCTGGGCAATTGCTAACCATGCTGACTTTTGTCTTGCCACTGGACTTTGATGACTGTGGAAAAGAGAATGAGGCTTTGTATAACTCTGCCTTACTTAAATCCCCATAATGTCATTGTCCTCTTCAAAAAGAAGGACAAACAACAACACTTACTTTATGTAAGTGTTATGTTTATTATTTGTATATGTGTTGTTTTCTTCCAAGAGGATGCGAGGTTTTTGAAAGGAAGGGACAATTTTTTTGTCTTTGCCCAGTACTCAGCACGGTGGGTGTATATAATTGATACTTAATAAATTCTTGTTTCATTATCAAAAGAAAAGAATAGCATGTAACATAGTACTCCATGTTCACAAAGTATGCATTTGGTTCTCACAGAAACACAGTATTTTACAATATTATTATCTATTCAATTATAAGATTCTTTGAGGGCAGAGACTGTTTTGCCTTTTTGTGAGTATTTAATGTAATGCCTGCTACATATTGTTCAGTGATTTTTCAGTTATGTTTGACTCTTCATGACTCAATTTAGGGTTTTCTTGGTAAAGATACTAGAGTGGTTTAAAATTTCCTTCTCCAGGTCATTTTACAGAAGAGGAAAACTGAGGCATGCAGGATTAAGTGACTACTTAGGGTCTCAGGGCTAGTAAATATCTTTAGTTAGATCTGAACTCAGAAAGATAAATCCAGACCTGGCACTCTATCTGCTGCATCACCCATCTGCCCACATAGGTGCCCTAGGTGGCACACAGTAGGCGCTTAATAAATGGCTATTTATTGATTGATCAGTACTCATTTTAAACCTGATGAAACCAAGGCTCATAAAGGCTCAGTAATTTGTCCACGATCCCATAACGATTTAGTAGTCAAGTCTCAAATCCAAGTTTTAATGACTTCAGACTTTATGCTTTTTTTGTGCTCTATAGGTGTCACTGTATCTAGTTGGTAAGGAATTCCAAAAGTATTTCCAAGATCAGTCTCCAGTTCTTCTAATAGAAGGAGCTTAAGAGGGAATTTTAATTTAATACTCACGTTAGGGAGCCAGGAGAGAATTTGTGAAGGGTCAAAGCCATGTCTTGCCAGAAGATGAGGATCAAATGTGCTTATTAGTAACTTTTTATATCATATAATCATGATTATTTTTGAGATATTTACATGTATCAGCATATGCAATAAGTAAAAAGCCAAAATTTTTCATAGAAATGTCTTTCAGCCAAAATTCTAATACATGCAGTCACAAATACTAACTCTGAATTATTTCATTTTCTTAAGAAAACAAGTGCTTGCTCTCCCCTTTCTCCTTTTCACAACTAAGAATAGACCTTCACACAAAACGAGATTTAGAAGACAGAGAAGTATAAAGCTCTACCATATATGTAATTTGGTGGCAACACGTTCAAGGTAAAACAGGGGATCCGCTCTACTTTCACAATCTTTGGATATCCTTAAAAGTGTTGAAATCTCATTTGAAGAGGCCAGATTTTCTGAAATCAGATAGCCTTACTTACAAAATATTTTCCATCAAATGTCTACTGATAACTTTCTAAAACTGAGAGACTTCTGGAAAGTTACTTGATGCTATACTGGAAGCCCAAGAACATGAATTGCCATGATGCTATCTGAGGTCCTTTGTATTTCTGTTCAATAGACTGGCTCTAAGGTGGCACAGTGGATAGAGTATTGAGCTTGGAGTCAAAAAGATCTGAGTTCAAATCCAGCCTCCGACACTTACTAGCTGTGTGACACTGGGCAAGTCCTCAACCCTGTTGACCTTAGTTTCCTCATCTGTCAAATGAGCTGAGGAAGGAAATGGCAAACTACATCAGTATTTTTGCCAAGAAAACCCTAAATAGGGCCACAAAGAATCAGATATGACTGAACAACAACTTTTTGTATTTCAGCCAATCATACAATTCATTTGGGTTCTAAACAAAGAAGATTTTTTGCCAAAGAACTCCCTAAAGAGGTGAATTCAAACATCTTGAAAGAAGGCTGAAAATAATCACTTCTCCCATATCAGTCTCAACTCAACCATATTTGGTCCTCATACTCACCAGCCACACCATCCCTTTCCTCCACTAAATGCCAAGCGAATAGCATCAGGACTCTCAATGGGAACTGTATTGCTTGAAACAGGCTCCATTAGCATGACTGATACCCATAAGGGACCCATTCCAAATATGCATTTTCTATATTTCTGCCTTATTGTCTCCCTATACCTCACAC
This sequence comes from Monodelphis domestica, assembly GCF_027887165.1. Taxonomy (NCBI): domain Eukaryota; kingdom Metazoa; phylum Chordata; class Mammalia; order Didelphimorphia; family Didelphidae; genus Monodelphis; species Monodelphis domestica. The sequence continues at coordinate 225,815,976 of NC_077229.1, forward strand.
TGATGTCAGCCTGGACTCCATGGAGAGAAAATTGGAGGGGGGGCAGCCTCCAGAGTACAGACAAATGCAACCCTGTTGAATCCAATAAGAGAAAATTCATCCCACCACTGGCAATGAAGTGACATTGATTTATTTTGCGCTAACTTGTAAAACTAAGAATGCTCATGAAACTAAGATTCCCTTGCTCACATGCAAAGTTTCCACCAGTGCTAAAGTGAGCAGCACATAACCTATATACGTAGCAAGGAACACAGCCAAGGGTAGCCAGCCCATAATTTCTGCTTTTTGTCACAGAAGAAACAGTAAGTCAATTGAAAATGATAATTATAAAAGGAAAGTCATTGATGATGCTTTAAACACACACTATAAGGCAATGAAACACTGCAAAACATGCATCAACCAAGGCTTGCTATGGTTATTGATTGAGTGGGGTACATCTGTATCAATAAAAAAAATACAGCTTTGAATTTCAGGACAGTTTTACCCTTAAAGATGGTCATAAAACTATAATTTTACATTTATGGTTGCAGAAAATGTTTACATTTTTTTTTAAATCCTTACCTTCTGTCTTGGAATCAGTACTGTGTATTGCCGCTGTAAGTGCTAAGCAATGGAAGTTAAGTGACTTGCCCAGGGTCACAAAACTGGAAGTGTCTGAACCCAGGTTCTCCCAATTTCAGGTCGGGCACTCAATCCACTATGCTACCTACCTGTCCCCCACATTTGATCTTCAAAATAGCCCTGTGAACTAGACCTAACACATATTATTATGTCCATTTCACAGATGAAGAAGCTCAGAGAGTGATTTCTGCTAAGGTTCACACAGCTCCTAAGCACAACACTGGGATTTAGTGCCAGGCTTTTTGATTCTAAGTTCAGCATTCCTTTTACTCACTATATCACACTGACATCCACGGAATGCTAAACCAACCTTCCCTGTAGAGGCAGGGAGGATATCAATCAACATTAGCAGTCAAAGAGCAGAGATCAAGTTGCTTATTGGGTCAATTACTTTAGCAGTGAAGGATTCTAATACTATTTAATAATTATATAAGGCATTGCATCGTGAATTCATTTGATCCTCACAACAACCTTGTAGGGTAGGAGCTATTATTATTCTTATTTTACAGATGAGGAAGCTGAGGCTGAGGGAGCTTAAGAGGTTTACTGTAGGCTACACAGATAATAAATATCTGAGGCAGGATTCAAAGTTATGTCTTCTCAACTCCAGGGCACCACCTACTTTCTTCAAACTGGACTAGAGGGAGACCAATTTGAAGGCTATTACAATTGAGGAAACTGAAGTGAATGACAATCTGAATTAAGGAAATGAGATGGTGTGTGAAAAGGACAATGATAAGAGCTATTCTGTAGGAAGAATTTACTTATATATATATATATATTATTTACACATGTATTTTATTTTGAAAGTACAGGAACCTATCAAAATTCTTCTTTATGTCACCTACAATGCCTAGCATATGGCCTTGAACATAATACAAGTATATTAAAAATGTGTTGAATGAATACCAACATCCAAAAGCAGAAAAACCTGCCTCCACCTGCCTCAAGTCCATGTCCTGCTCTAGAACAACTTATACCCTAATATTATCCAGAAAGCCTTATCTTTCATAAACAGAAACTTCAGTTTTAGAGAAAAATAGGCAAGAATTGTTACTGCCCCATATTACTCACAACAGGTTTTTTTTTTTAAACTTTTACCTTCTGTCTTAGAATCAATATCAGATTCAAGGCAGAAGGGTGGTAAGGGGAGTTAGTATTGAGGAGTTAAGTGACTTGCCCAAGATCACATACTTAGGAACTGTCTGGAGCCAGATTTAAACCCAGGATCTCCTGTCTCCAGGTTTTATGCTTTAACTACTGAGCCATCTAGCTGCCTCTACTTTAGATTCTTAATGTTTTTCACTGGCATGAACTGATGTAGAGCAAACAGAACACAAACTATTTAATAATTATTATAACTAATATTTATATAGCACTTTAAGATTTTCAAGATGCTTTATAAATATTATCTCTTTTCATGCTCACAAAACCCTGGAAAGTACGTTCTATTATTATCCCCATTTTGCAGTTAAGGAGACTGAAGCAGAGGTTAACTGATTTGCCCAGGATCACCTAGCTATTAAGTATCTTGGGGCAAGATTTGAATTTGTCTTCTTGACTCCAGGTACAGAGCTCTATCCAAGGCTATTTATGAAAAAAATATTTCTGAAAGACTTAAAAATTGATCAGTGCAATGACCAATCATGATTCCAAAGTACCAATGATGAAACAGTTCACTACCTCCTGACAAAGAGATTGATTGATTTCAGATACAGAATGAGACATATTTGTGTGTGTGAATGTGGGAATTTGCTTTGCTTGATTATACACATTTGTTTAAAAAAAAAAAAGCTTTGTTTTCCTTTTTTCCTTTCAAAAGCTTAAGGGCCAGGGGAAAAAAAATATAAAATTTTGCTCATTAAAAGAATGTTTTTCCTTCAAATGAACTGAATTTTTAAAAATGTCTATTTGCCCTGAGAATGAACTACAAAATTTTTATGAAAGTTTTATCCTAAATCCTGTTGTACTTCAGACATTAAAATAAGTTTGTATTCCCTTCACATTTAAAAACAAAAGGAAGTAGAAAAGAAGATAAAGGACAGATGGTATGGTATTTTAAATGTGCCAGAGACAATGTAGATGTAGATAGGCAAAAATTAACTATGTCTTTCTTGTATAATAATTGTCATCCAAGAGTTAGAAACAAAGATATACCAAGAGGCAAAGATGAAAGACCCCCTACATAAAGAATACAACTGTAAAAAAGACAGACTCACTTGTATTGGGTGTTTATCTTGCAATAGAGAGCAAAAAAAATGCTCTAAACCAAAGGTATTTGAAGTTGCTTGATTCTGAAGCCACATTTTTATCACCATTAACCAAAAGAGCCACAAGTAAAATATAAGAGGTTGATACTGAAATTAGAGGTCTTGAAAACACACCAGGTTCTAAATCAAAGACACAATCTGTTAATGGGTTTTAAAAAAATCCTAGAAAACATATTAATTTCTTACATTATTATAACACCAAAATTATTTTTAAAGTTATTAATTTGGTTACAGAAGAGCATGTAAATTAGAGTTTGCTAACAGGCAAAATATCTTCAATACTAGTAAGATATTGCCTAAACACTAAACACAAAAAACGACGTAGTCTTCTTAACTAAACACCAGTAGAAGTCAGAAGATCTAGCATCTTGTTTCGGTTCTGCTAATATCACATGACTGGACAAGTCTTTTAATTCGCCTACACCTATTTCCTCAGTCATACAGTAAAGTTCTAGACAACCTCTAGAACAGGGATTCATAATCTTTTTGTTATGCCATGGATCTGTCTGGCAGTCCTAAGAAGCCAATGAACTCTTTCTCAGAAAGATATTTTTAAAAGCACAAGAATATAATCCATAGGATTACAAAGGAAACTAACTATATTAAAAACACAATTACCAAATTTTTTTTAAAAAGGTCAGGACCCTAGATTAAAAGCCATAGTTTTAAAGTTACTTATACTTCTAGGAGAGGCAAGATGCTGTAGCTGAAGTGCATGTAGACTTAAGTCAAGAGAACTAGGTTTGATATTCTTTCTGATAATTACTAGTTGTGTGAATTGAACAAATCAGGTCACACACGTAGCCCTCTCAATCTCAGTTTTCTAAAAATGGGCATATGATTCTTAGACTACTTATTTCACTATATTAGTAAGGAAAGTGCTTGTTAAACTTTAAAGCAATGGAGAAACATGAGCTGGTATCATTGTGCAAAGATAAATATCACTATTATAGAATTTGCTGTTACAGTTTTCCTTTTTCTCCAATATTTGGTGCCACCATTGTGTAAATATAGGCTCTACTTGAATCTCTACACATAGGCTAAAAAAATGACATTCCAAAAGCACATACATTTATAAATCTATAGAGCCCTCTAAGAAGAGGCGTGTATAGAGACAAAACTGGTTTGTTTCCTTTTCAAAATGAATGTTTTGCATGATGTTTCTGAGTCATAAGTCTCTAGGGTGCTTCCAAAGTTCATTCATGTACAAAACAATTGTAATTAAGCAGCAAACACTGATTGGAAGCTTGGGTTTTGTTGTTTATTTCTCAATAATGTGCATTAATTTCATTTTTAAAAGAACTACATCTCTCTTAGCACCTGACCAACAAGGGCATTTAATAATTGTTTATTATATTGAATATCTAACAAATGTTAAATTGTGAAACATAAAAAATATATAATTTTGTACTATTTCCTTATAATTTATTTTTCAAAGAAGATGCATGATCTGAGCATAAGAGCAAATTAAGAATCCTTGTATTTAGTCAGAAAACTACTGAGTTATGGTGGGGAGTAGAAGAGGGGTAGGTACATATTTCATGGAGCTATCTACTCTTTCTGTGGTTGCTTCTTAATCCATAAAACAAAAAAATTAATATGGATTAATTAATTATTAAAAATGACTTTTAACTATGAAGCAAAATCAGATAGTAAATGTACTCAAAATCATATAGTAAGTATACTCAAAAAGTGTCATTGTACCTCTCTTACCTCTGGGATAAAATATATACTCCTCATTTCTGACATTTAAAGTCCTTTATGACGTGATCCTACTCTATCTCACAGACTGATTTCAAATGATAACCCCTAGCTATCAACCCCCTAGCAAAACCCATGATCCGGTCATACTAAATACCTGGCTATCTAATGTATACCACATCCCAGCATGGAATTGGGGAAAGAGGACTGGCTCTAGGCTGGACTCTTGTATCTGATATTTACTAACTTAGTCACCATGAGCCTCAGTTTCCACATCTGTAAAATCAGAGACATAGTCCACTGGCTTCTGAGATCCTTTTTAGCTTTCAAGCTATAATCCTATGGTGTGACTTCAAACCTGTATGCTATTTCTTACAGACTATTTGCATAGTCATTCCCCATACCTAGACTGTTCTTTTTTCTTACTTCCACTTCTTGGTAAATCTTTAGTGAAGCAGCACAGTGTATAGAATGCTGGACTTAGAGTCAAGAATTGATATCAATTTCAACCTCAACATATATTACTAGCTTACCCTAGGCAAGTCACTTAACTTTTATCTGCCTCAGTTTCCCTAGCCTAATAATAGTAACTACCTCTCAAGGCTATTATGAAGATAAAATAAGGTAATATTTGTAAAGCATTTTGCAAACCTTAAAATGCTATGCAAAATGCTTTTGTTGTTGTTCAGTCATTTTCAATCCTATTTAACTCTTTATGACCCTATTTGGGGTCTTCTTGACAAAGATACTAGAGTGGCTTGCCAGTTCCTTCTCCAGCACATTTTATAAATGAAGAAACGGTGACAAAAAGGGTTAAGTGACTTGTCCAGAGTCACACAGATATTAAGTGTCTGAGACAAGATTTGAACTCAGGAAAATGTCTTCAAAACTTTAGGACCAGCTCTCTATCCATTGTACCACCTCACTGGCCCCTTATAAATGCTAGCTATTTTTATTCATTATTATTATTCTCTTTCTTCAAAAGCCTTTCCTGATTCCTGATAAGTAACATTTGACCCTAGTTCCTCAACAAAATTACTTTGAATGTGCTTTTTAATGGGTATGTTTTTATGTATTTAATTGTATTGTTCTTCCCTGCTCAGTTATTTTGTTTTTGCCTTCAAATCTCTCCAGTACCAAGAACAGTGACTGACACGTAGTAGGTAATCAATTGTGGTTGGACTAAATTGAATTATTAGAATTAATATGGTTTAATTTTTCACTAAAAAAAACTCACAAAATCCTTTTGATGTTATGGAGGCATTATTTTAAAAAGGAGAGAGGATTCAAAATAGCAGGAAAGAAAAAATTCAAATCTGCCATGGCAAACTTCCCATCCAAAGAATGTTGGGATGATTAAAAATACAACAGTTTCAGTTGCGTAGTTAGTGATCCTATTGACGTCCATTTGCAGTTGCCCTGCCATTTTTCATGTATGTTAACAGAGAGGTATTCTTGTGGAAGGAAGTTTGGTCAGTATCTCTGACTGGTAAAATAACTTAGCATCCCCTTTCTAACAGTAGCTTCCAGCTGCCCTAGAGCACCCGTTAATGAGATCACATGGAAACATATTGCAAAGGACCAGGAAACATATTTTGATGTAGGACCAAAACAGTGGAAAAATGTTAACTTTGTAATCCTCTGAGAATGGCTTTGTACATTTTATATGTTTTTGTATATTTATATTAGGGCATAGGGATGCTGTGTGCATTAATATCAACCAAGAGACTTTCTGTCATCAAAAGATAAAGATAACATAATAATTTGACCAACATGATACTGATTGAAATTTCTAAAGGTAATAAAAACCAACAATCACTCCCATGTCTCTTCAATGATTAGTGCCATGCATTAGTACCTTATAATGTATTGAAGACTATAAAATAAACTGAAGGTAGGTGACAGATTGACAGAAAAAAATGTTTCCAAAGAGTGTATAGGCTGTTCAACAAATATAGAGAGAAATTCCATAAAGGCTGGGGTGTGTGTATATATGTGTGTGTGTGTGTTTGTATGCATATGTGTGTATGTAACCTCAAGAAAACATCTATATTTTATACTACTACTGATACAACTGTTGTAAAACAATATTTATTCATTCCTTTGATTTCATAAAAATACTTCATGATGTCAATGTCTTCATTAAATTATTTCAATTTTACATGTATTTGCTGTTTGTTTTTTTAGCAGCTTTGTGAGGTAGAAATATATTTCTTTGAACTGCAATGCAAGTGACAATATACCTATCATTAATTCAAATTAAAACATTGACTATATTAATCCATTATATTCTTATAACTCATGTGACCAGCCTCTTTAAGAAGATTCACTTTGAAATAGTTATTATTTATCACTTATTTTCAAATGTTATAGTATACTAATCATCAGATTTATAAAATGGCTCTCCAATAGGGGAACAAAATAATTCTATGCTTATGAACCAAATCAGACTCTGAATGACAATACTAGTTCTGGTGATAATTTTGAAGACTGTCCTTCTATACCCACATAGTTGTCAAAGTTGAAATTTTCACAGTTTTAGAAGCTGCCTCGTAGGACTCAAGAAAACAATCTATCATACTTATTTTTTCTCTAAACTTTCATCAACTAACAGTATCTTCCAAGTGTTTTTCAAGTTAAAACAACAAAGAAAAACCATTCTACCTGTTGCATTGTTTCTTTAAAACAAACATAGATTCTTAAATGGGTTCACTGGTAAGATGACACTGAACTCTCTACTTACAGTCTTAATCCTGGAATACTATTTAGCCCTTTAATTATATAGAAGCCAGGAATACAAAGCATGTTTTTAAGTAAATAATAAAATTATTAAGGCTATTTTAAGATTGGCAACCTATCCTACTGCGATTTAAAAAGAAAAATAGTATTTCCCAATGCAAATATTCCTATGCTGCTAATTACTTGGCTGTTCAGTTTTTTTTAATTTTTTTTATCCTTCTCTCCCAAGTCTCTCTTCTTCCTCTCCCTCCCCCTATACTTTCCACTTCTTCCTCCTTGAATGTTGGGACAGGAGGTAAGGTTAGCATGGAGTATGCCACGAAGACACAGGAAAAGAAAAAAAGAATGTTAAATGACTAATGATGCTCCATCAGGTGCCATGCAGTTGTTTTTGTACACAAAATTAAAAGAACTGGATTGCAAAGCAGTTTGCAAGAGGTCATTAGTGGGCCACCTGTTGGGGAAGCAGTTGTTTGGTTAAAAATGAAAATGCTGGACTAATTAAGTGAACTGAATGGTATGGCAGCAGTAGACTGCACTGCTGAAAACACCAACTTCAGAATTCATTTGTGTTTCCTGTCACCAGACTGCCAGAGACCAAGCTCTGTCTCAAGGGAAGAGAATGCTGTGTTGTTCTTGAAACACCAATATGGCTGGTTGTCAAGAGCTGCCTTTTTTCCGCTCCATGGGAATTTCTCAACTTGGGTCACATCTGAACCCAGATGTAATGACAGTAGAAAGATACAGAAATTAGGACAGGAAGAAGTGGAATAAATAGGTAAGACAGAAATATGAGGAGCTGAGGCATATTTTTCCCATTTTCTTTTTAATGTATTTCCACAAAATCATAATAAATCTTACCTCATGTATGAAGTGGGAGACAGAGGCTTTGGTTTGGCCCATTGATAAGGATGTTGTGGTACTGAAAGGTACTGATCACAGAAGTTTCCTTTTCGGATATGCTGGAAGCTGGAAAACTCTTCAGGTGATAAGTCAGAAGTGGGTGATATGGTCCCATGATCTTCACCAGCTGGCTCTATCTTGAGTGTCATGGAAGGAGTATGCTCTAGGGCTGTTTTCCTGGATTTTATAGGAATTCCATCATTCATATCTATTGTGCTGTCTGTGGTAAGAGCATTAATGGCGGCCACAATGGCAGAACTGGTATATTGGTTAGTGTTTCCTAGCCATGTCTCATCTGTCACACTAACTCGAGGAGAATTCTGAGGTGATGGGGTGGGTGAATGATGTGGTGAGTAAGATGTCTGCCTCCCATTCAGGTTGTATTTTCTCTTGTTGCAAGGAGAAGATGGTCTGGAGTTACGAGTACTGAGCCAGTTTTCCTCCGTAATGCTTGTTCTTGGGGATGTAGATGGTGAGTGCCTTGGAGAATTCAGCAAGTTGCAGGCCACCATACCCCGTGTATATCCTTCTTCTGGATCAGTGGTCTTGGGAGAGACACAAGGGGACTGCCATGGTGATGTCTGAGGAGATGTATATGGGTAAGAATAGTTGGATTCATATGATGATGCTTCAGAATTACAGCTTCGGGAAGATAAGCTACTAGCTGGACTCAGGCAAGATGGATCTCTGTAAGCTTCAATGTTTGGTAGATTCAAGGTGGCAGTAGATGGAGATCGTTTAGAGTTTGGTATCGTTTCTTCAACATCAGCATCATGAAAAAACTGGTTGTTGTTATGATGAAGTCCCAAATAAGAAGTTATCTCAATCCGAGGACTTTCTAGTGCTGGGGCTCCATTAGGTCTGATATTTGAAGAAAGATAATATCCTGAGGTCCCACTGTCTATACTACCTCCATATCCAGAGGGATGATTTGTTGATGGTACAACTGAAATGACTGGATTGGATGTCTGAAGATCATGGCATGGGGCTGACAATGAGGGATGGGCCACGTTGAGAGGCAAACCAGCATTGATATTTGAAGATGTGTAATTATAGTGTTCTGGAAGAAAAAGAATGAAAAAAAATGGCATGAAGTGTTGTTCATCTGGCAAATGTGAACCCATTAGTTTAATGAATTCTATGAAGTTGTGAAGCTATTGTAACCAAACACACACATGAGCACACACACACACACACACACACACACACACACACACACACACATGCATACACAGATAAGGAAGGGCATGCATAGATTAGGATTCAGATCAAGGGGTTTAAGCATTTAGACTTTCAGTGTTTTGTAAAGCTGTTCAACATCTCATCAGGTCATAGTTAAGTCTTCCTCTCTCCAAATTTAGCACTATATTCACTATGCTACACACAGCCATTTTAATTGTGGCCCTATGAATAGAATTTGCAATCCTACCTTGCATGACTAAAGAGAAGAATGATCTCTCCCCATAGTTCCCTTTGGAAAGACTACAGTGTAATACTAAATCAAAAATAACACTCAAAACTAGCGTCAAATTATTTCATTTTAAAACATTATTCTGAGGTGTCCAGAGGCTTCACCAGACTGTCAAAGGGTTCCATGACACACCTGATTGCTAAAGGGGTGCTAGTTAAAAACTCTTACAACAATATTGACTCTAATATATTCATTTTATAAAGAAATTGAAGCCCAGAGTCAAGATGTGATGGAAAATTCATTAGATTTAAATCAGAAAATCTGAATCCCAATATCTTAATATTTTACTACCTACATGAGATTGAACAAGTGACATTTGTCCCCTTCAATTCAAATCTAATGATGAGCAACCTGTCCAACATCACAGTTTGTGAGACTCAGATTTTCATCTCCTGTATGAATTTTCTTCCCATTACACAATATTAAAACATATCTCAGATGTCCATTCTCAATACATTAATTGAATGATCTAAACAAAGCATATAAAATATGACATAAAGGACCCTCAAATTGTGTCTTTTTTCAAACAATTGCAAAAATAAAAATATGAGAGAAATAAAGTCTATTTTAAGAAACTAGGAGGAAATGATGTCTCTTACTTATAGTCTTAAACATTTTAAAATTAAGATATAGTGGTCCAAATGAAAATGAATTCATGCATAGAAATGTACTGTGACATTATATGTTGCTTCTACATGAATGCTAGGCTAATCCAAATACTATATGAATGTTACATGGTATTCTAGGGTCTGTAGTTTAAGCAATACTACCACTACCCAATTAATAGGGTCACATAGTATATATCTAAGGCAGAATTTGAAACCAGGTCTTTCTCAATTGGGGGAGGGAGTGAAGAAGGTGGGAAGGCTAGTTATTAACAAAGAATATATATTAAAAAGTTTAGGGGCAGCTGGGTAGCTCAGTGGATTGAGAGCCAGTCCTAGAGACGGGAGGTCCTAGGTTCAAATCTGGCCTCAGCCACTTCCCAGCTGTGTGACCCTAGGCAAGTCACTTGACCCCCATTGCCTAGCCCTTACCACTCTTCTGCCTCGGAGACAATACACAGTATTGACTCCAAGACGGAAGGTAAGGGTTTTAAAAAAAAAAAGTTTAGTATGTAAAAAGTTTTAATTAATAATATAATTCCATTTAATTAAGAGGTACCACAGCATAGTAGTCAGTGCCCTAGACCTAAAGTTGGGAAGTCCTCAGTTAAAATCCTGTCTCAGAAACTTACTATGATCCTAAGCAAATCATTCTAACTTCTAAAAGAATCTATATAATAGGAACATTATCATCATCATCTTGCTGTCTCACAAGCATTATAAGTTTCAAATGAGATATATAAAGCATTCTACAAATCTAGAAGCACTATATAAATATTATTAATAATAATCATCAGTGATAACATTGCTTTAAAATACAGATCTCTAACATTAAGAGCTTATAGAGCTATCTTAATTACATTTTTTTGCCAATTCATACTCTCCTTTGCATCCCAAAGATTCTCTCTACCAGTTAGTTCCCTGGCCCTGCTAGATGCCCTATCAGAGTTGATCTTATGTGGAAAGTCATCACCCAAACCATCAAAATTTAGTCACTGTTTGTTCTAGAGACCTACTTCCCATTGTCATTCCACTGCCCTCAGACATACACAACTCTATATAGAATTGCTTTTTTTATAAATCACTTTCTTATTCAAAATCCAAGGAAGTTATGCCTTCAGAGCAATTGTGAAGAATGCTCTAAGTCAAAGTGACCCAAATGTTGTTATTCAATCCTTTCATTCATGTCCAACTTTTCATCATTTGGGATTTCTCTTGCAAAGATACTAGAATGGTTTGCCATTTCCTTAACCAGTTCATTTTAGACATAAGGAAAGTGAGGCAAACAAGGTTAAATGCCCAGTCACACAGCTAATAGATTTCTGAGGCTAGATTTGCACTCAAGGTCTTCCTGACTTCTGGCACATACTCTATCCACTTTCTGAGCCACCAAGCTAATCCAAAGAGGATATAATAAAAATTGCTCATTATCACAATAACATCTAATTCACTTATCCCTACATTCACTCAACACTCCATGCCCATAAAGCTAAGCCCTGTAGCAATTTACAGAAGCATAATAAGGAGATGCAGCCCTCAAGTAGTCTCTAATAATATATATTTAATATCTAATAATATGATCTAATCATGTTATTCTTAGACTGAATTCCTTGAGGTCAAGGACTGTCTTTTGTCTCTCTTTGTGTCCCCAATGCTTAGCACAGTGCCTGGCACATAGTAAGCACTTAATAAATGTTTAATGACCAACTGACATGATTGATAAAAATCCAAGAAATCTGCAAATAGTTTTCAAACGTGTTTAAATCATAGGAATATTTTTATATGTTTTTAAAATAGTGAAAACTTAGCATAGTGAATATATGTCAATAACATGAAAATGGAGAAAGAGAACTAGGTAGATGATAAATGAATAAAGGAGGATGATATAAAGATAGAGAAAGGAAAATAGAGATAATAGAAATAAGTAGATACATATAGATAATCGAAAGGTAGGTAGAGAAAGGGAGGGGGAAAGGTAGATGTCGATAGGAGAGAAAGATAAGTAGATAGAGATAGATAAGAGAAAGATAGATGTATAGATACAGAGAAAATTACAAAATATAGCAATATTAACAAAAAATAAATTAAAAGTTACTTTTATTCTATTCTAGCATTTGTAGTTCAAAGCAATACAATTACTATTCATAGATGGATGAATAACCTACAGTTTCAATACATTAAGGAATTCCTATGAAGGGACTCCAATCAATGCATATCAGCCCAGGCTCCATAATTTATAATCTTAGAGAATTGACTAAGAACACAGAGATGCTAGGTGACTTGTCCAAGGTCACGCAAGGCACTCTTCACCATGGTGAGCCCTAGTGTTCTAATCTCTAGTTGTCTTTCTTTAGTTGCCAAGATGACTACAAAAGTTAGACTGTTTGGATAAGTAGCCCAATGTAGGTGATAAACTTCATCCAAGAATAAATACCATAGGATCATAATGTCCTAGGATCTTAGATTGAGAGCTGGAAGGGACATCAGAAGCATCTAGTCCAACACTCTCATTTCACAGTTGAGGAAATTGAATCCTAAAGGAGACTAAGTGACTTGCCCAAGATCACACATAATTTCAAGAGACTAATAGTCAACAAGCACCATAAAGGAAACTAGAAAAGAACTTTTAAAATAATGCATATGTTTACAAAACCCTTTATATGCCTCCTATTGCCTTGTACTTGTAACAAACACTTGTTTGGTGAATACTTCATTTGATCTTGAGCAAATATTATTATCTCTTTTCTAGAAAAGGAAATTAAACTGCAGAAAACTTCAATTACTTTCCAAGGTCAATCTGGACTTAAATCTGAGTCTTCTGACTCCCAAAATTGATGCCTTTTATGGTATACCAAATCTGTCTCTCCAATCAGTCAGTAATATAAAGATTTTAAAAAAGAGAAAGAAACTGAATTTGGAAAAAAACTTTATATGAACTATAAATGAAAATTAGCAATTTTATAAAACATCCAAAATCTAAGTTCAGTTGCACAAAATTCCATAAAATCCTAATTTCCACAAAGTAGTTTAAAGGAAAACTGAAACATTCTATACTTTTTAAGTCTTTATTCCCATACCCAGGTGGATCAGATTGAAAACAAGTGGAAATAAGCCAAAGTTGAAAATTATTTCAAGTGGAATTTGATTCAACTTACATAGTTTAACCCTTATATTCTTCAATTCATTTGTGATGGGGAAATAACTATTCACCAACAAATATTTGGCAGTTATTTGAATTAAGCTAGGTGGCTTGGATCACTGCTGTCAAACTCAAACAGAAACGCCACTACATTGAATATAAGGATCCCTTTTGGCAGTCTCCTGCTTTAGAAAACCACATATTAACATTATATATATTCTAGAGTATTTTTAAATATTTCCCAATTACATATTAATCTTTTTAGGCCATATCTGGGAGCATCTGGGACCCATATAACCCCTCCCTGGACTATAAATTGTCACCTCTGGAATAAAGTATAGTGTTGTTCCTGGAGTAAATCCTTAGAACCAGATACTTTAAAAAATCAGCAATTTTATAAAACATCCAAAATCTAAACTCACTTGTACAAAAGTTCACAAAATCCCAAGTTCTATAAAACAGTTTGAAGTATCACTTGGGCAAGTCATATTTTTCCTCAATTATAAAGTGGGGATAAAAATAACACTACTTCATAGGGTTATCGTGAGAACAAATGAAAGGAACCAATATATGTAAAGCATTTTGCAAACTTTAAAGCACTATATAAATCTCAACTGTTATATCTACCAAGATGATGATGATGATGATGATGATGATGATGATTTCTAATACCACAACTATAACTCAGAAGCTATATCCACACAGGGGAAATGACAGAACATTTTTCAAGTCATTACCATGAAAATTCTGAGGTTTATAAAGGGAAAAAAAAAACTTTAATAGGCCCAGAATTCTACAAAGTTTCCCTGTTTTACCAAATTTAGAAATCTGTCTTTCCTTTCCTTCCTTAGACTCTCCATAGTACTTTCTTTGTTCCTCTTATACATTAAAATACATGTATTTTTCACTATTTATGTAGTGTTTTATCTTTCCTTTTAAACAATAAACTCCCTGAGGACAAGGACCAGATTTTTCAATATCTTTGTAATTCCCTCATTTCCTGGCACAAAGCACAATGTAATGGTACAAGATGTTTGAAAAAAAAAATGAAATGAATTTAAATATTAGATGCCTTCAGCATGCTACATATAGAAATATATTCCTGAGATTATATATATTTTGTATATACATACATATTTCTATCTTTTCCTATAAATTTTGGCTAATTGACTCTCACTATCAGCAAAAGAATGTATTTTTAAGGAAGCAACTTGTTGAGCAACAAATAAAATAAATATGCAATTACGTATGACTACACAGTTGGCTTCCAAACATCTGACTTTTATGCATGCTTTTTACATGGTTGAACATTCTAAAAATAAGCATGTTTTTAAAATGCTTCCTCCATCTTTTCCATCCCTTTCAGTGTTTTTTTCTTTTTTTTAAAACTTCTGAACATATAATCACTGCTGCAGGTGTCTCTCACATGTGCTAAATCTATCTATGGGTTTCTTTAGGAGGTTTCTGTAATAATTATTAACACTGTCACCACAGCCTGAGATCATGTATTTTCTGTCAATCCTCTGAGGGGTTCTCTATGGCATAAGATTATTTCTCTCCCTAGTCTCCAGACTCTACATGATAGACTGTTGGTCATAAATGAAGATTAAATGAAGGTTGCTTGCATCTGGTATATCTGTTAGTTCTATGCAGTCAAACCACACCATTCTGTCTGCACAGCCCCTTATTTTATTAACTTCAAGGCTCTCTGATTTCAGTGGTATGGGTATTCAAGACGCCCCCATAATTTGGTAGATGAGCCTTCATTATACTTCTTTTTAAACCCTTCCCTTCTGGTCTTACAATGGATACTGTCAATTTTAAGGCAGAGGAATGACACCCTACGCAATTGGGTTTGAGTGACTTGCCCAGGATCCCACGGCTAGGAAGTATCTGAGGCCAGATGTGAACCCAGGTCCTCCTGACTCCAGATCTGACACTCTATCCACTGAGCTATCTACCTGCCCCCATAATTTATTTCAGCTGAAATAATTCATCATCCATTGGCCAAATTTCTGGTGGTAAGCCTCTCCTACATACCAATCAAATTGGTCTATTTGCTTTTCCCAAACTCCTGCCTTCACACCTTTGCACAGACTATTCCTCCTGCCTAAAATGTATTCTTTCTTCCATTTTGCCTTTTAGAATACTTTAGCTTCCTTCAAGGCTCTTCTTAGGTACCACCTCCTACAAGAAGGCTTTCTTGATCCTCCCCCACATCGATGCTCTCTCCTTCCTCGCATCTTTCATTTCTTCATTAGTATATATCCTACATCCCTTCCATAAAATATGTTTTTTGAATGCAAGGAGTATTTCTCTTGTCTTTGTGTCATTAGCTCCTAGCTCAGGACCCTGGTCATAGCACATGTCTATTAAATGTTTGCTAAATTCATTTCAATTCCAATGGTCACCACACTGGTCTTCAAAACCTCTCCAGTCTGAGACCTGTGAGGCTTGCACTACTGTCAAATCCTTTGGCACCCACAGAGGGTCTAACCCAAGACTTAATAAGGCTTCAAAATAGGACTTAAAAAAAAGATCCTGAAGAAAAAAGATAAATTGTCAGTATTTTCCTTTTTCTACCCTGGGAAGACCTGCATTTTTAGAACTCAGAAGAAAGAACCAGGTTGGGAATGTTTGTCTCTGGAATGCCAATGACCGCTGAATTCCAGGTTTTCCCTACAGCTTCCTGGATACCTTTTAAACATTCTCCTGTTAGACAGCCAAGAGTTGCAATGGCAGGGGAAGCTTTGCCTCCTTTGGTGTTTATTTCCAAAGGAAAGCTGGCGGATCCTTGTCGGGACTAACTGCTTTCATTTTGTCCTGTGTAGAAATGTTTCCAACCCCAAAGTACCCCCATGCTTTCCTCTTCATATTTTGGTTTTACAGCTGGTCACGGACATCTCCCATAAAGACCTGAGAACAGTGGTAATAGCGGCGGCCCTTCAAACAAGGGTGATCTCCTAGCAACGAACTAGATTAAAAGGCCCCCAATTCCCACTCCACCTCTTTCTTTTTATTATGTGGAGCTGGAGTGCCCAGACTCTACTCAAGCCTCCCACTGAAATCTAGTGGGGTTTTAAGGGCAGGCCTGCAGAGGTTACTTATTCTTTTCTGTAACCCTTCTATTTGTAGCATCCCAAGAATCCAACCTAAAACAAAGGATGAATTTTCTCTTTACACAAAAGCAAGGACTTCAAAAGAACAAAAAACAAGGGGCATGAGGTGTTCCGGGAAACATTAAATATTGTGTTAAATATTAAATACCGCCTATTTCCCCCAAAATTCCTCCTTTGGAAACTAAATGTGTCCCATTGTTTCTGAGTGGTGCCTGAAATGAGTATCTTGAGCTGTTTTAACCTATGAAATTACCAGACAGCATTTCCTTTAAGTTTTCTGTGACATAAAACTGGTTTCATTGTGAATGCTAAAGGGACAGGTTACTAGGTTTTACTTCCTACCATTTAAAGGCTTATCCACTGTTAGACACTGATTAGAATGTTACTCCACTGAGTAGTATTTATTCATTCTTCCAGCACGAATTTACTGAGCCCTAGTTAAGTAACAGGCACTTTCTAGGCACTGAGGGGGTCTGAAAACAAAATTGAAACAGACCTTGCCCTTGATAAGCTTCCATTCTACTGAGAGGAAAACAATATATACAAAGAGAATGAATGTGGTCAATGGAAAAGGCGCTTTTGAATCAGAGGACTGGGTCCTGATTCCTTTGATTTGGGCTTTTGAATCAGAGGACCTAGGATTGAATCCTGTGTGTCTAACTACCAGGGTGAACTTGGGCAAGTCACAACCTCCTAGGTGTCAACTGCTTTTTCTATAAAATGACAGGGGTTCCAAGAATTTACAAAAAGCAAAGTACAGGGAATTGGTCGATTATAGCTCTAAGTGCAAAGTAATTTTGTTGTTGAGGGAGGGCACTAGCCATTGGAAAAGAAACAAGATAGACCTCTTAGATGAGACTTGAGCCCTTGAGGAAGTTAGGGATTCTAAGAAGGGGAAGAGAGGAAAGGTTTTGTTCCAGGCATAGAGCATGGGCTCTGAAAAATCTTGGAGACAAGAGATGGAATGCCACTTAAGGAAAATAGTAAATAATCCAGTTCAGCAGGAAGAAGGCATAATGGAGAGTAATATGCAATAAGTTTAGAAAGACAGGGCAACCAAACAATCAAGAAACATTTTTCTAAGCACTTACTAAGTGCCAGGAACTGTGCTAAGTGTAGGAGATAAGAAAAGAAGCAAAAGATAATACCTGCCCTCAAGGAGTTTATAATCTAATGGAGGAGAGAATGTCAACTATATAAAAGCAAGCAATATACAGAATAAATAGGAAGTAATTATCAAAGGGAAGTGACTGGGATTAAGAAGTTTGGGGAAGATTTCCTGCAGAATGTGGGGTTTTAGTTGGGACTTTAAAGGAAGCCAGCCAGGGAGGGTCAGTAGTCCAGGCTGAGGAAGGAATGGTTCTTGCCAAGTTGTGAAGGGCATTAAATATCAAACAGAGGGACCTTGTATTTTATCCTAGAAGCAAAATTAGAAACTACCCTATTGAGGTGGCATATTAATCCTTAGCGACACACCTTAATCTGCCTTATTTAATAAAATGTGGAGTTATGAAAGTAATCCATTAGTATGTTCAGCAACTGATGGGGCAAAAGTAATTTGCTTTTTTCATAGGAGGCAAGAAATAAAGAATCCAGAACTGAAAAAGGAGTTTTAGATCAATAATCATCTATTTACAGTACTTGGCTGTTTGGCCTGGCTAACGGGCCAGACCCATTCAAAGTTTTCAGGATTTTAGGGAAGCAAACTAGTAAGACAGGCCACTGAAGAATGACATGGGGCTGTTGCACTGAAGAACACATTAGTGGTCACTTGTGGAGGTCAGGGCATGTGGTTAAAAAGTTAAGGAAAAAAGATGGGAGAAGGAAACAGACTCCTTCTAGCATATATAGAGTAAACAAATGTCCCCACTCCCACCCCCAGCTTCCATCTTCACCCAACTATGGACTGAAGGACTGTGTACCCATCTATTGCCAGGCTAGCCAATGAATCAAAAGTTAAATCCAGTTAAATCAAGAACAGGAAAAAAAAAGGTAAGAGTAAACACATCAGAGGCAAGCAGAGGGCAATTTTAGTAGACTTTAGGAGCTGAAAAAATTCTGGAACTAAAAGTACCTTAGCAAAGCTCTAAATCACTAAGAAGAAGGAAAAAAATTGCCTTTGTAAAAATATACCCAGCCTTAGGTTTTTCTGAGTTAAACAAATTACAGAATAAAAGGCTTTAATGCCTCAACTTAATTATAAACACAACCAAATTGCCCTTTGTGGGCTAAGTGATGATAAAATCATTATTCTCCTTCCCGGAACAATAACAATAAACAAGTTAGAGTTCCCCAACTTCCCCACTGAGTCTGAGCCTTTCCAGTGTAGAATGTTTGTTTGCTTCCTTCCCAAGGGATAAACACCCAAGGCAATGACCCACCCTAGTCTAGCATGCTGAGATCCAGAAGAGTTTTGTTAATTATGATGTGGGTTGTACCCAACCTAACTCAATCCTCCATAGTACTGATTGTCTATGCAGTGACCCCTCTACATTTCTTCATGTTAACCAGAGCTGTTTCACTATTCTTTATAGTCCTATACAATTTGGTTTTATTAGCTACTTAAATTAAAATTTTAACTATTTAACTATGATATTTACACAAAGTGAAAACATTTTCAGAAACTTTTTCAGCAACTCTGGGATGTTGAAGCTGATTTATATCATGTCAGGAACAAAAGTTCTCAACACCTATTAAAGTCACTTTCTACTAGATGCCTTAGGAAACTGGCTATTTGCCAAAAAAGAGTTCATTAAATTACAGTGTAGATTGCTACAAAAGAAATGAAACGATTTTAAGCAAACACCACATAGACAGGGGTAAAAAAAGCTACTACAATGGAATTGACTATAATAATTTTTAAGTAATATGGCTCAAATACCAACTGATATAAAGGTATAATGTATACTCTTCTTTTTCTAATAATATACTAATTTTCAAAACATTTTCCCTACATGGCACAGTTTCTGAATATGTCCAGTTACTTGAAATCATTGTTGTTTCATCCTCCGTAACATTTTTTCCACAAATCCAGAAGTTAAATTCTAAGCAACTGTCAAAAATATGCATTCCTCTCCTTTAAGAAAAACAAACCTTATGTTCAAACAAATATCATTACCATAACTCAGTCCATGCTCCTACATACCTGATTTGAATACACACATAACAAACAGAATCTAAGAAATAGTCAAATGGAATGTGCATAGATTTTTTAATAAGCCTGTTTGTTCCCGTAGTGCAATATGGTGGCATGATTACTGCCCAATATCAATCTGATTTTCCTTTAATTCTAAAGTCTAGTATTAAAAGTCATATTCACCACCTCCTAATACTAGATCACATCTACAAAATGGTAGCAAGAAATACAAAATGCACTATATAAATGGCCTTCCCTAAACTCTCATCCAAATCAACATTGAGTGTGTTTTTTTTAATTATTTTGAGGAACTTACCCATTAGGATTTGCACTCTGCTAAACTACAGCATGCATGCTAGAAATAGACTTGGGAAAAGTCTGATGGCCAAATTCTGCCCTCAGAATTGCATGTGCGTTCCTCCCTCCCTAACAGGGCAATGAAGAAGATAGGAGATCCAGCCAAAAGAAGGAATGTGGCCTTTGACAAATTGAAAATAAAACTGAAGAACTGCATAAGATAGGCCAAAAATGAAGCAGCTGAAAAACTGGCTAGTGAATATGTGCACAGAAATTGATAAGATGCATTGCATAAGGGATTTTTGCATGTCGACCAAACTGATATGATAGACAGCAACAGCCCTAGAGGTGCAGTTTTAGAGAGTTAGGGCAACAATCTGCCAGCAAAGAAGGATTTACAAAGCCAGATCTAATGGTCCCATTGAAGCAATAAATAAAGTTTGATAGGTTTCGAATAGCTTTGACAAATAATTAAAGAGAAAAATTAGAGTTAAAGACTTTTAAAAATTCACAATATAGCCTGGTAGCCTGTACTAAGAACAGGCAATGCTTACACACCAGGGTAGGCTACTAAAATGGTCTCTCAAACAATCATACATTTTACGGACTATTTTCCCCCAACATTCTTGCTTAATGCTTTGTTTTCAAGGAAATTTTTTTAAGTTGTTCATTATTTACAGCAGCTGAAAACTAAAAGCAAATTCAAAGGAATGAGATAATGAATTATTATATTCTCAACTTTAACTAAAGATAATTGGAGATTTGTTTTGCTCTTTTCCCAAAAAAAAGGATATAATGATTTTGATTAAAAGACATCATCTGAAGAGTACCTATTTTTCATTTAATGTTCTTTTTGGTAATTATATACTATATTTCACTCTCTTTTCCTTAGTGATCAGTAAGGACTAAAACCCCGTGGGCAAATGACTGTGGTTCACAAGACCTGATGCCTCATTGTGGGTTTGCCACCTACTCATTCATGTATCCAGTCAAGAGTATAATTCCTCTATTTGTTGGGGGGATGGGTAGGGAATCATTAACATGATCACATAGAGTTTTTCTTTTTTTTTTAAATATGCAAATTATCAAGAACTTTCTTCTGGCACAAGATATTTTCTTTCCACACCCAAAACATTAAGTAGTGACAAGCAATTTTTTTTTCCTTCAGATTTTGGAAAATGCCATTGCTCTCTCTGAAGAATCTCCAGACCACTACCCAGAGCTCCTGTCAATTTCCTGTCAAGTTGCTGCAGTGACAATACTGTGGCAGCATTCAGCAAGGCCGAAATAACTTGGAGAACAAGGGCATGCAAGCCGTGATGCCATTGCCACACCCCTTAAACAGCTGATGGGAAAATCAACTATTGAATTACAGACGAAGGGGAGCAGGATTTCCCTGCTCTCAAGTGGAAAGGGAAGTCCATTCCCTCCCCTCCTACAGAAGAGTGGATCTAAAAACCAGCATCAGCTGTAGATCAGCTGTTTGAGGAGTGGAAAGTGGATGATGTGTGGGTAGAACCAAAGCATTCAACCTGGCTGATACCAATGGTGGTGGTGGAATTTATTCATTCAGTTATTCATTCCAACACTCAGTGAATAGTTCTTGGGTACCCATTATGTTGATAGTCCTGCACTAATTATTTTGTGGGATAAAAAGCATGTGAGACAGGATACCACACTGAACCTGAGAGTCACAGGACCTGAGTTCAACATCCTGCCTCTGTCTCTTACTCTGTGTGGACCTTGGATAAATCCTTTAATCTCTCTTTGGTCTTTTTTTTTTAAACCCTTACCTTTCATCTTAGAATCAATACTGTGTATTGGCTCCAAGGCAGAAGAACAGAAAGGACTAGGCAGTGAAGGTTAAGTGGCATGTCCAAGGTCACACAGCTAGGAAGTGTCTAAAGCCAAATTTGAACTCAGGAGACTTCCCATCTCCAGGCTTAGCTCTCAATCCACTGAGCCACCTCACTGCCCCTTCTGGGGCTTCTTAATTTCTATTTCCTCATCTGCAAAACAAGGGGCTTATACTGAGTCACTTCTAAAATCCTTTTGAGTGCCTTGTGTTCAGGAATCTTATAAACTAGAAAGTACATACAAATTACAAGAAGTAACAATAAAAGATGATATATAATTAGATACTGAATGAGTTTTTTGTTGTTCATGTCCAACTTTCATGACCCTACTTTGGATTTTCTTGGCAAAAGTACTGGAGTGGTTTGCCATTTCCTTCTCCAGCTTATTTTACAAATGGAAAACTGAGGCCAACAAGATTAACTTAACTCCCCAAGGGTCACAAAGCTAATAAGAGTCGGAGGCTGGATTTGAACTCAGGAAGATGAGTCTTCCTGATTTCAGACCAAGGACCTAGCTGCCCCAATTAGTGACTCTTAATGGTCTATTGTTGGAGTGGACCATAATGTCCCTACTTTGGAAGGATTGGGCTAATAGGGAAGAAGCAACAGCAGTATTTTTCAATCCATGATTTAAATGCCCAAGCTCTGAACTGTGCCAGGATTTCACACAGTAGTCAAAAAAAGAAAAGACAATCTGTCATATTCCCTAGCAACTTCACTAAGCCACCAAAATAAGAAAACAAACGACATAGCTCAGGGTCTTTTGTTGAAAAACTTGAAGCCTAGTTCTCCATTATGAAATAGCTCCACCCTCTCCTCTTCACACAAGTAAGCCTAGTCAGCTCCAAGACACAGTTCAAATCATATATATGGTTCTTGGGAAGCTAAGATGATCTCCTACAATCCTAATTGGGACTTCAAAGATTATTCACTCTGTAATTCATTCATTGAACATGATTTCAACAAATAGCATGGTTTAATGGAAGCCATTCAAATCAACAACCATTTATTAAAAAATCTTTATCACTTACCCAGTGAGAAGTATAGGAAAGCCCTCTCACCTTGGAAACAGGAGATAACTGGGTTTGAATCCAAATGATATACAATAGTGTGACTTTTAACAAGCCACTCAAATTCACCCAGACTCAATTTCTTCATTGTAAAAGTGGGACAGAGAGCCTTAAAACACTAACCCATAGGTATTTTATGGAACAAGGGTTTTGTTAACCTCAAAGTGCTTTACAAATGTAAATTATTATTTTTTAAAAGGACCTAGATCATCTAAGTCCTATGACACCCTAACTTTGCAAGTGAGGAATAGAAGGAATTTGTTACATCTAATTTGTCAATTTTCCTTTTTCGACAAGGTGTCTTTTCTCCCCAAAGTGACTACAAATCTCTTGAAGACAGGAGTTATATTTCTGGGGCTCATCTCAGTACTGTTATTTATAGTATGTGTTCAAACACTTGAGATTGGAGCAATTTCTAGAATAATCTAATAATAGCTAGAATTTATTTACTTTATGAAGCACTTTACAGATATTATTTCATTTGAACCTCACAATTCTTTTGAGAAAGGTGCAATTATTATCCTTATTTTTACAGATAATAAAACTGAGGTTTTTATGATATTTTTCTCATTCCTTACCTTCTATCTTAGAATCAATACTGTGTATTGGTTCCAAGGCAGAGGATGTACAAGACAATGGGGTTAAGCAACTTGTCCAGATTTGCACAGCTGGGAAATGTCTGAGGTAAAGATCAAACCCAGCACCCCTGTCTCTAAGCCTGGCTCTCAATCCACTGAGCCATCTAGCTATCCACAGCTGATAGAGTTTACAACTTGTCCAGTGTCACAAAGATAGTAAGTTATCTGAGAACAGATTTGAATTCAGGGCTTCCTGATTCCTACTCTCTCCACTATGCCATGTAGCTACATCTGCTGTTTCTAGAAAATATAATAATAATTACTATCATAAGTATTATTTTAATATTTAATTATGCATTGATATTTATTATTTAATACTTAAATCAATGTTACATTGTTATTATAATACAAAGTAAAACTTTTCTGTTCCCTCTTAGAATAACCTGAAGAATTGGGCTACATGATGTTCACCACTAAAAAGGTTGGTTTTTTAACCCTATTTTCTAAGTTTTGCATAGAAACTTTACTAAAATATCTATCTTGAATTTTTCCCATTATCTCCCATTCACAGGAACACCAGGATAACTCCAAGGCTTTAACACTCCTCCCAAAAATGATTGGATAAAGACCTAATTGTTTTTTTTTTCCCCTTCCAGTCTCCCCTCCAGTCCATCCTCCACATAGCAGCCAAATGGCCTTCCTAAGGAACAAGTCAGATCATGTCACTTCCCTGCTAAAAAAAGTTTCAATGATTCCCCAGTTACTTGAGGATAAAATATAAACTTGTTTGGCATTTAAAGTCCTTTAAAATCTGACTCATACCTTCCTTTATAGGCTGATTTCACATTATCCCAGTTCATGCCATCTCTGTTCCTAACAAACTGAAGTACTCACCTCTGTATCTTTGCAGGAAATTCTATTCTTCATCTCTATTCCTTATAATCCCTAGTTCCTCTCATGCCTCAGCAATGTCACTACCTCTTAATCCTTTCCTGATCACCTTCCTCTTTCCCAAAATTACTTTGTTTTTCCTCTATATGTACTTTGCACATTGTTGGTTTGTCCCTTTTCAGAAATATTGGACTCTTCATCACCCCATGTGGTTTGCTTGGCACAGATACCTAAGTGGTTTGCCACTTCCTTCTCTAGCACATTTTACAGATGAGGAAATTAAGCCAAATAAGGTTATGTGACTTGCCCAGGGTCACATAGCTAGTAAGTATTTGAGTCTGGCCTACTTTGTACTTGGCTAGCTGTACACCAGTTCTCAAATATACTGCCTGTAGTATGTGTGCAGCCCACAAAAATCCCAAGTGTTACTCAAACTAGATTAAAATACAATTGGGAAATATTAAACAAAATAAATAAAAATACAATACGACATAGAAAATGTTAATATGTTGTTTTCTAAGTCACTATATGACCTAAGAGGGTTCTTATGAATGGTTTAGCTGCCCCTATTTCTATTTGGAGTTTGCTATTACTATTCTATACCATCATCACCAACCCAGTAGAATACAAACTTTTTTGGGAATGATGGTGAAGTTGGTACATTTCCCAATGGCATCTCCACAAGTTGCTGTATGGATACTGTAGGAGTCAGAATAAATAAATACTAGCATTGAAAAATATATAGGAATTTTAATAATAAATTAAAAGTGAGAGAGTAAAGGGGGAAAAAAAGGTTCTTCAGTCAAGTAAGCAAAGCAAAAACAAAAACAAAAACAAAAACAGGTTCACACCTGCAGCACTTAACCAAAAGCACAAGCTCTGAAAAAAAAAAGACCCCGCAGTGTGGGTCTCAGTCAAATTTATCTCCCAAGCATCCTCACGTAAAATGGGAATGTAATTTAAAAGGATGCTGGGAATGTATCTCAGGTGTGGCAAATTTTACACCTGCACAATACCTTGGTAGAAGTTAGGCTATAGCATACCTGTGGGTTAATTTTAGGCTTAGAAGGGAATAGGTCAAAACTATTCACAGAGTAGGGAAATGGAGTAAAAGAATATTGGGGAATAAGAGTAGTGGTATTAGAAATAAACCCAATGCCTGACTATTATTATCTAATGTTAAAAAATAACTAAAATATAAAAAAGTAATAGTTACTAATTCCTTAATACTATATCACTTGATGCTAAATCTACAAATAGTGGGAAAAATACAAAATACACTATGTCACTGACCTTTCTTAAACTCTCAAATAGATAAGCATTGAGTGTCTTTTATTATCTTGAAGAATTTATCCAATAGGATAAGCTTGAGGCTAAACTATAGCAATGTAATGCTAGAAATTGACCTAGGAAAAGTATAATGACCAAATTCTACTCTTGAAATTGCATGAAGATAATAAATACTGCTACACAAAGAATGTGGCATTTGACAAATGGAAAATAAAACTGAAACTGAAGAATCATGTAAGATAGGGCAAAAATTTTGTAGTTGAAATACCAGCTACTTTGATTAGCTTCTCAAGGAAAACAGGATGAGACTTATTTTCCCACCCTCCCACTGGTTGATCATACTCTCCTGGGGGCAGGAAATACTTGTTTAGGATCAGGCTATGTTCCCCACCAGGTGGCTTTGACACCTACTTTGGAGACCACCATTCTATGGCTATTATCTAGTCTTCTTGACATTCTTCTGTAGAAACCCTGGTTTGACTGTGCCTTTCCTAAAATGTGGTGCCCAGAACTGAACATAGCATTCCATATAACAACTGAACAGGATAGCACATCATAGAACAACTATCACCCATGTTTTCACCCCTGTCTCCATTCAAGAAGCCTATGGTATAATTGTGAATTAATAGAAAAAAAACTGGATTTGGAATAATAATAATCTTAGTAATAATCCTTTCAGGTTCACAAAGCACTTACATATATTTTCTCCTTTGGTCCTCAGAACACCACAGTAAGGTAGAAGTTATTATCTCCATTTCATAAAAAGAAAAAATTGAGGGTAAAGAAATTAAATCACTTATCCAGGGTCATCCAGCCAGTAAGTTTCCAAAGTAGGATTTGAACTCTGGTCTTCCTGATTCCTAAAACCAATGCTTTATCCTCAGTACCACCTCACATAAGTTCAAAGTTTGACTCATCTACTTATCTGGTGTCTTCAAGACTATGAACTGAACCTCCTTAAGCTTTTCTTTTTTTTTTTTAGCTCAAATATAAGAATTTACATTTGTACCTATTAAATTTCATCTCATTTGGTCCAGGTTTCTATCCTTTGAGATTTTTTCTGGATCCCAACTCTGTCATACCTGTTAGTTATCATGTGACTTCAAATTCCACCTAACATATTTACATGTGTTACATTACACTGGCAAGTCACTGAACGCCTGTCTGCCTCATCTTCTTTATCTGTAAAATGAAAAGGATGACCTCTAAGATCCCTTCCAACTTTAAATTTTATAATCCTATGAGTCTTCCAAGCCTAGTGTCATTTGCAGATTTGAAAGGTATGTCTTTTATGCAAGATAATAATAAAATGTTGATCATCATGGATACAAGAATAATTCCCAGAGAACAAATCCCACTGAAGACCAAATCTGTACTAAACATGGAATCCAAATATATAGGTTCTAATCCTAGTTCTGTCTATAACTCAGCCCTTCTGTTAATTAATTCCCTTGTGTAATTTCTGGGAGACTAAATGATCCCTAAATTCTTTCCAAGAAAAGTACCTTCTTGTTCTAGATTAACTAGGTTAATGGAAAGAATTAGAGAAAAGGATGTTTAAACTAAACTATTTCTTCTCAATAAGTCATCTTTATAGAAACATCTATTTAATTTACATATTAAAAAGAGGTCCAACCAAAGCAGCATGCCATAGAGATAATAATAATAGTTTATATTTATTTTACAATTAAAGGTTCATAAAACACTGAATACACTATCTGATTTTATTGATTGGATCCATCAAAAAACAAGCAACCATGTAAAGTGAGGGATAGTACAGATGGCACCAAGTTTTCAAAACCAGGTGATTCAAAGGATCATGATTCCCTCAAATAAGGAAGTTTATAAGAAAAGTGGGTTTGGGAGGAAAGAAAATGAGTTTTATACTGGACAGATAATAAGATACTGACAGGACATATAATTAAAATTGTCCAGTTGGGCAGTTCATGATGAGGCCCTGACAGATAGCCACTATCATGATCCCTGTTTTACAGATGAACAAGAAAGAAGGCTCACTGGATTTGGAGTCAGAAGGCCTGAGTCTCAATTCTATCTCAGATGCTTACAGCCTACATGGCACTGGACTGGTCACTTCAACTCTCTGGAAGTCAAGTGAGGTGTGGACCTAGATGATCTTAGAGGTTACTTCCAATGCTAATTCTAAAATCATGAATACAGCTGAAGGCTTTGGTCATAAGAAGGGTTAGGTGTTGACTTTAGAAATCTAAAGGGATAAGTGAGTAGCAACTGTAACAGCATCAAAGTAGGAACAATTTAACTACCATAAGATTCCTGTTATTATGGAACCTTGGAATCTACATATGTAATTACCCAATAGAAGTGATCACTTCTATTTAGAATTACTAAAGTTCTGAGGAAAATCATAGAGGAAGCATGTGTGTGTGTTCACATGTGTTCCTGCTATACTTGTGCATATTTTTGGATAAATACATTCTTCAGGTTTACCCATGGGAATTAAAAACCAACAAATCAACTTAATTCAAACTACTAATCAGCTATAAAACTAATATAAATGAAGTTTTCACTTAAGTGATTAAGTTATAAACAAACTAGTTGTTTTTAGATAATAAAAAATGGCAGGAGAATGAGGTTGATTAGGCATAATTATATATGGTTAGGACAACATTATTCAACTATCTCCAGTGTCTTGGAATAGCTTGTATATTGTGTGTCAAGGCAAAGTCTGCTATTAAAAAAATCTGGTTGCAAGTATAGACAATAAAAAGTACTAATGAAGGAAAGAAGTTAGAGGTGGAACCAAAATTTGGGTATTTGAATAGTTGTTAAAGATATCTGCTAATGACCTGAAAAATGGGTTTTTTAGTGAGGTGGAAAAGTTTACTAATGAAACACATTTATTCAATGACTAAGAGGATTAAAAGTAACCCCTTTTACAAAACCAGGCAAGTGAGCAAGGTTAGGGGCAGCCTAAATTCAATGTAAGTAAATGAAACCTACTTCCAAACAGCAATTAATTGTACTTTTAGGAATGGTCTAAGGAGCCTCTAATATCCCTTCCACATATCTTCATATCTCCTCCAACCCTATTCTCCCTCCTACTGAGCTCATAGGTCTGGAGATCTAAAGACCAGGGAGGATGAAAAGCAAATTAATCAATGCAGAAGTTCAGCGATGGAGTTGATAATGAGGAGCAGATAATGCCTCACTAGCTGGAATAGTTAATAACAAAAAAAAAAGAACAAAACCTTAGACTTAAGGAGTAGAAAATGACATGGAATATATTATACATCCATTATATCAAACTGAGGGTCTCTGCTAGCCAAGAATACTGCATTTGGTTTTCATCACCTCATCTCAAAAACTACAAGCAGAGAGAATTGCTTTAAAAAGCCAACAAAAAGGGGGTAGATGGA